>NC_043705.1:37651466-37719147 GCF_006229205.1 Suricata suricatta | reverse complement strand
CCCCCTCTCGCACACTCTCTCAGATAAATAATAATTTTTTAAAAATAAGGAGAAAAAGATGGGATCTCATGGAGGTTGGGAGTTGATCAGCAGTTTTTCTTTTGATTTGCTGTATCTTCTGAATTTTCCTAATGAATATATGTGATAATTAAAATTAAAAACCTAGACAGTCCTATTTATAAGTCCTGACTCTACCCAGCTTTGGGTGGAATGGAGGAAGAAAGTACTACAACAGATTATTTAATGTAGAAGGTGATGTAGGGATAGATGTGTTCACTGATGATAGACATCTCTTTCCTTTTTGGAGAAAGGGAGATCACTTCAGCCAAGCTGTTGAAGGAAGGTGTCTTGGAGGAAATATTGGCTGAATTGACTCTTGTGGAGTAATTAACAAAGTTGGGGGGCTCATTCCAGGCACAGTGATAAAGAAACAGAGACCATGAAACATGGTATATATTGGGAATTCTAAGTAGTTGGGTAGCAGATGATGATGGTTCCAGAGTAGTTGGTGGGGCTCACAAAGAGTGTGTTACTCAATCAGCAGTTTGTGTGAGTGAAAGACCTGAAGCAGGAGAGTAATGTAGGTGTGGTTTTTTTTTTATGCTTGTAAAAAATACTCAGCTTTCCACCACTCAGTTCTAATGTAAATAGACTAACTTGGGTACCTAAATATTGGATGACCTAAGCTTTCTTTTTTTCTAATGTAGAAGGACTTGAGATACTAAAGGAAATGTGCCTCTACTGCTTTGTCCAGTGGGTAGAAAGGTTGTGTGAGAGGTGCCGTAGCATCTGCTAGTCTTCTGGTAACATGAGCTCAGGTGTGATGTCACCTGCTCTAATCTGAAAGGAGTTGAGGGTGACCTGTCTGGCCAGCCTCCTTTTGGGCTCTAATAATTTTATATTTGTGGGGGCTTTTCCTCTTCTCTTGCCACTGGCGACGTCCACATCAGTGCGCCTCTCAGGTTGTGTATTGGTATCATAGCAAAGACACTTGTGCTGATGTCTTGAGCCTCATCCTTCTTGACCCTGGTGGCAAAGAGTTAGTGATGATTTTGTGATCTGCATCAGGGCGGGAAGTGGGGCGGGAACTGGCCAGATGGTTGCAGGCTTTGTTGACCTTCAGGTTTTCTTTTGGGGAAAGTCTTGAAAGTAGAGTGTTGCTTGCAGCCTTGTCTCTAGATACCATTCCTGCCCTTTAAAAAACACCCGAGGACTCAATTTAGAACTGGCTCTTGCTATTTTTTGGGATGAGCACTGGGGGTTATATGGAAACCAACTTGGCAATAAGCTGTAATTTAAAAATAAGGAACTGGCTCTTCCTTCTTTCTCACTCTGAAATCTTACTTTTCAGTAAAGATTGTCTTCCTTGTTCAGTGTGTTTAAAAAAAGCGACGGAGGGAGGGAGGATGGTAAGTAAGGCATTATTAGTTGCTAATGTAGGAATGCTTCAGGATTATGTCCTTTGTTTAATCTACCATTTGGCCTTTGTTTCCTTTTTAAGTCTTAGATGCTGCTGCTTTGATGATTTGGAGTCTTTGTGTACCAAGTCATCACGTTTTCCCAGGCCCTAGGAAGTGTGTGACCTCTCTTCCCCTGGTCAGTGCGCTTACGTATGCTTCACCGTTCTGTCAGTAACCTTCGTCACAATCTAATCTCTGCTCATCTGTCAGACAGTGTCCCTGCTCAGAGTGTAGAACCAGTTATACCACGGTCGTCTCATTTTCCAGACACACCCAGTTTTACTTTATCTCAAAGTCCTCAGCAACTTCATAATTATTTTAGAGTCCTGCCTTTCATGTGAGTCTCTTCTAAACAGAAGACACATGATCATTTGTTTTCAATCATTAGTTTTTTAAATCATCACTTGGTTTATTTAATCAAGAGTTTAAGATGCCCTATCTACATACCAGTTGTGCCCTGCTTTTCCCCCTCTCTTTTTCATTTTCCGCAGAGTCCTGCTGCTTTCTCTCCTTTAAGGTTCATGATGTGATATCTACAGATATTAGATTGTTTGATATGTGATTCACTGATGTTAGTGGCTATGAAGTGGTATTTGATGCTGGTGCATTAATACTAATAAATAAAACAGGATACTCGCATCTGTTTTATTTCAGATAGGCATGTCACTTTAATATATGAAATGGCTTGGTTAAAACTGATGCCATATAAATGCTGTGTAGCTTTAAATGGAATATAGTAAAAATCATTGTAAAAAAAATAATTCAAGAAATATGTGACACAGTTTTTGCTGCTGTGAAATAATTTCTCAGTCTCTGGCTGGTTTAAGCATCAAGATGCGTTATGCATCATGATTTTTGCTGTATTTTATTTAAATTAATTTTGGTTGATACCATCTTATATTCTTTTGCCATTTTTTTTACCTTCATCTTTGTCTTTATAACCTTTGGGAGGAGAGATACCTGTGATTCTTGTATTTCTAGACATTTCTAGACATCTGATCTTTAAATCTCCTCCTTCCAAACATGTGTATCAAAATCACACGTTTTATTGGCTCTGTTACTTGTAATAACCAGAGTTCATATGCTTTATTTCATTGGTATAAAATTGTGTGAATACATGTTTCTGGAAACACTTTTAATATTTAAAAATACACATGAATGTCAAGACATTTCATTGAGAGATGTGAGAAAAAGCTTTCAGGGCTCAAGTCCCTGCTGGGCTCTGGGCGTGAACGTGTAGGCGTGGCGCATGTGCTCAGCCACATTCAGGGCCACTGCTGCTTGGGAAGAGGAGTTTGCGTGTGTGTGTGCGAGTTTGGTGTGGAAGAGGAAGTGTGTAGCAGGCATGTCAGATATTTTGATCATTTTTTATATTTTATATATATAAGAAAATTTATGACAATTTTATAGATATGAAAATATAAAAATGGTATGTATTATATGACCACATATCAATATATTATATATCATCATTTTATATTTTCATATATATAATCTATAAAACATATATAAAATCCATGTAATACCAGGTTGTAGTTCTAATATTATCTCTGTAAAATGTGAAAGATTTTTTAAAACCTCCATGTGATTCCTTTCCCTTTAACAGTTTGTCCTCTCACTTGATTTTCTATGTATTTTTACATTAAATGTGAAGGTATATATTTTAGGTGGTGTAAATAAATGACATATTTAAAAATAGGTTCTGGAGAAAATTTATCCATTCACATAGAGCTACTTTAATTCATTTTAGCTAACTTACGGTATTCAGTAAAATACTGATAGAAACGCTGTCTTCGAGTTGCCACAGCTGTGTTGGAGGAAACATCTTTGTGCTCATGTGTGTTTTGCTAGCATAAATGCCTTCAAGTGGAATTACTGATTGGAAAAATAGGGTGGGTAGATAGCCCTCTCTGAAATGTGTGCACTCAAATCAGTGCATTATGAGAGTCCCCATTTTCTTCATTCACTGCCTGCTTGACTCCCCTAGTATCTCAGATGTGAGATTTTTAAAAATAATAGCTTGAGAGCTCAGTGCCTGATCATTTAGCACAGCTCTTGCTGGTAAAAATCCTTTTGAAGGAAAACAGAACTAATACTAAGGAAACTGTCCTTTATACATTTGTTTGGGACATGTTTTAACTTTATTACAGGGCCATTCTATGTTTAAAGGTTACTGCAGAAGGGAAATGTATCACGTCCTTCAAGTTAATTCGCTATTGTGTACACTTTGTAATCAGGAAATAACATTTGGAGAAAATGTCTCATCTTGCAGTTTGACTTCCTTTTACTTGGCCTTTAATGTAAAGAGGACAAATTAGTGTCCTCTTAAAATAATGATTTACACATTGACATTTGCTTTTTCATAGACTAAGTTCTTTTTTGCATATTAACTTCACACATGTTGCCCTGTGTCAGCTGTGACTCCTCTCTAACGGCTGCTCCCAGCATCCCTCGGGAGATGGCAGGATCAGTGCTGCTACTGGGTCTACCTTGCCATCCATAGGAGTGGGATCATGGCACAGTGGGAAAGAGTTGGGAGGACTCAGATTTAAGCCTCAAAGTGACGTGATTTTTGGACAAGTTAATGAACCTCTGGGAGGTTCAGGGTCTCTATGTGTAAAATAGGATTGACAGCCCCACCACAGGGATTTTCATAAAGAGTAGAAATACTATGTATTAAATACCTGCACATAGAAGGTACTAGTAGCTAGTGAAGTGGTGGGATGGTAATAATTGGAAAGATTTATGAGCATTTATCACTTTGAAATGAACAACAAACTCTTTTTGCCAAACTATATGTCTTCTAGGTAAAGTAGTTGATATTAGATAACATTTTATTTTTCTTTGTTCTTGTTTAATAAAAGCCTGCCTCTCTTTCTGGCAATATGGGGGGTTAGAAACACTAACTGATAGAACTATATGTGCTGGGTAATCTATTCAATTCACATATGCATATTTTGGTATGTGTTACATATTAAAAATATATAAACACATAAATAAAAATCTTTTTAATAAATAGCCAAGCTGATGAGAAAGTAAAGGAAATTTTCTGAGGTTGGGATTTGTTAATGCTGTAGACTTGATGTGTGCCTTGCAATTATGTGCCAATTTCTGGTAGCCTAGACTGAGTTTGGATGGGCTCTGAACGTGGGGCACAAGAGATAAAGGTTGAGGCCAGTGCAGTGTGGACAGAGGGAGACTGGGGGATAATTTAAGGGCTCCCAAAGGGCAACATCCTCCCAGGGCGGCTGTCAGAAAAAATTTTGACCAGAGGACCACAGTCACACTCTTCTGGGGCCAGAATTCATACTATGTATGTGGCTTTAAAAATGGATTGGTAGTGAACCTAGCAGGAGAGAACAAACATCTGTGGAAGAAATCTTTTTAAATCAAGGCCTCTAAGATTCCCCACAAATAGAGTTCCAAGGACACGAGCTCATATTGTCATATAAATGAACATCTATAGAGGAATGCTATGCTGCGAGTCAGGAGATAAGACAAACCACAGAAGTTCTCAAGGCTGCAGATAGTAGAATCACCATATGGACCATAAAATCAGTTTGTCTGCTGTGTAGAAAGAAGAGCCTGATGATATAATATGGGGGAAAGAGTGGGAAATGACCATAGACTTGAAAAAGAACCATAGAGTTCTTTTAGAAATGATACATAGTAATGCAAATAAATAGACTGGTTAAGCACATTAGACACAGTGAAAGGGAGGGCTGAAATGGAAGACCAAGATTGAAAATATAAAAGAAAGGTTAGGAGATAGGGAGAGAGAGGATGAAAATGTGTCACATGTTGAACCTGAATCTCAGAAAAAGAGAATAGGATGGAGGATACATAACAGTCAAAGATCAAGGTATCATGGCTAAAACCTATTCAAAATTGGTGAAGTATACAAATGAGACGCCGACAGATACTAAATCAGAAAAATAAGACATTCCTACTAGATACATGATTGTGAAACTGGAGAATATTGGAGACCTTGGTGTGGTGGTACTGGCGGGCAGAAGCAGTTACAAAGGATGGGTAACCCAGAAGGGAATAGCAGACAGACAGCTTCTATTTTAATAGAAAAGTAGAAGCCAGGAGATAAACGATACCCTCAAACTAATGAGAAGAAAAAAGCATTAACCTACAATTCTGTATTCAGGAAAATCATCATTCAAGGTTGAACGCAAAGTAGACATTTCAAACTAAGAATAGCTAAAGATAGAATTGTTTTGTGCCTTTTAACTTTGGGGAGTAGGGAGGAGGTAAGTCAGGGGGGAGGTGAAGAGCATTGAGATAATTTAGGAGGTTGTGATTCAGTCTCTTCATGAGCCCCCAAGTAGCATCTAAATGCTATCTAAAAAATGAAGAACTGCTTTATGTGAGTTGCTTGCTTCTAATGACTGATACAGGTTGGATTTGGTTGTCTTTGCCTGTTTGCCACTTTATAAGGCTGAGCATTTATGTAGCTGTTGGAAAACCAAGATGGAAGAATGATGGATTGAGGAGGCGGAGCTGACAGACACAGTGGGGGGTGGATGGCTGTAAGGCTATGACTTTGGGGTTCAGGCCAAGTTTAGTGAGCTCCCCCAAGAGAAAGAAAATCGTAAATTTGCCATTTGGAATAGAATCCCACTCCCAGTAAGTTTTATTGTCAAGACTTGTCTACTTGGTTTAACAGTCCATGCCTGAGCTAATGAAAATAGCTGCATTTCAAAAAAAAAAAAATATATATGTATATATTTTATCTCTGTAAATTTTCTTTCTGAAAAGACTTGCCAACACTTTGATGGAAAGCTGGTGTAATTGTTTATCTGCCTGTCTACATTCATTGGAGGAGCTATAATGTAGTCAGATGGTAGCCTAGGATTGATAGAAATCTACGAACAGGGTGGTGTTTGGAGGCCAGGGCCAAAATCTTAAACATTACAGTGAAGTTACTATGATGAAAGCATTCTGCATTTTGACTACATTTGGGATCTTATTTTATTTTTATTATTTTTTAAAAGATTTTACTTTTAAGTACTCTCTACTTGCAACATGGGGCTTGAACTCGCAACCCCAAGATCAAGGGTCTCATGCTGTGCTGACTTGAGCCTGCCAGGTGCCCCTACTTTTTGGATTTTGTGAAACTACTTATAAAATTATTTGTTCATTTGTGAGTTTCAGACACAATAAAGAGCTGTATCTCCTAGAGATTCCAATAGATGTATATAGAATATGAAAATTTAATTTATATCTTAGTGTTTTATTGTTTTTAATAGTAATAAAGTCCATATTACCATGGTCTGTTTTATCACTTATTGTGGATAAAGATGACGTAGCTAGCGAGGTCAAATCGAGTTCTCTGTCTTTTCATCCATTTGTTGAAGTCACAGGTTATTTGGCTGATTCTATACTGAATAAAATGTTAATGTATTTAGAATAAGAAAACTGAAACCATTTTTTCAACTATTGAAATCACTCTGTGACTGAGTCAGAACTGTTTAAAACTATTACATAGGGTTTGAATTTATGATTTTGTAGCACAATGTACAGTGAATACTCTGAACATGAAGTCTTCATGAAACTTTGAACTTGCTTGGCTTTGAAAACATTTCTTTGATCATGGTCATGTTGGCTTGATAGGATTTGACAGTCCTTGAAATTGGCTTTTATTTACAGGTAGGCTTCTCAGTATTACTCACTGGTAACATAAAATGTACAGAACTCTGCTCTAATGATCTGGTTTAAAGTAAGGATTTGTAGTGATCTATTCTCTACAGCCAAATAGTAAGGCTAAAAAAGTAATTTATTTTTCTTGTTTTACATAGATTAAATCCACAATAATTATCAGATTTAATTATATAATTCCTAGCTGTTACAAGAAGTGAGAGTATTCATTTTCTTAGAGATGTGTGTGATTATGAAAAAGACTGTCGTAAGTCTTGGTCGATCATCATTGATACAGGCTTAAGAAATCTCTACTCCCACCCACCCTTAGTTGCCTACACAGATTGACATTCTGATGTGTTTTAAATTCTCTTCTCTGAATCCAGGGAACTGAATTCCTTTTGAATCAAGCAAGGTGTAAGAAGTAAAATGCTTAAAGCCTGCCTTTCTTGGTTTTGTTCTGTGTAGGAAAACATTTTAATTATTTGCTTGATACACCTTTTGCATTTGCAGGGACCACTTTTACAGTATCAGATGTGTGTGCTTGCCTTTTCTACACCAATGGCCAGTACTATGTAAGCAGAACTTAGATCGTGAATGTTAGTGAGCTTTTTCCCTTTTTCAAAAAGTGCCATAAAATTAAGTTTTGCAAGCACTCTGTTATTTTAAAGTGGTACATACTCACATGTTTACAGAATATATTGAAAGAGAGGATTTACCTGGTACAGAACTCTCAATGTATAATTTAAAAATATATGTCAAACAAAAGCACTTTAATTTTGTGGGAAATCTAAGGCAAGATGTGTGCCTGTTTAAAATGCAGAAATGCCACTTTTAATTTTTTTAAAGTTTTATTTTTGAAAAGGTAGTCAAATTCTGGGTGTTCCAAAGGAAGTATTACTAGTACTCAGGGGCAAACCCTGCAGGTGGAAAATAAAACTTAAAATCATGGTCATATAAGTTTGTATGAAATGAAGTCAGACCATTTATACTAGTTATGGCTTGTCATGTGGGTCTCAAGTTTGTTCTATCCCGGAAGTGTCGTTAATATGACACCCCCTCCCTCAAGACTACAGTGTTCCTGTCCTAACTGTCCCTATTCCCCGTTCATCTGATTTCTAAAGGTGAGGGAGAGAGATGTGTTTACTGTGGCAGTGTAAGGTTGAGGGTATCAAGACTGTTCTTTGCCTATAGGAAGGAAAATTGACATTTCTTTTCTTTCTCTTCTAGATTGTCTTTTTACTCGGGCCACTCTTCATTCTCCATGTACTGCATGCTGTTCGTGGCAGTAAGTACTCTGTTTATGGTGGATTACGTACCACGTAACAATTCATGTTCTGCCTGGGTGTCATGTCCTGCACGGCCACCCCCGGCATCTTGTCAGCTGCGCTCCATTGCTGGCCGCGCAGTTAAGTTCAGAGAATGGATGCCTGTGCTTCTGCCAAAGCCAATTACAGCTGTTCAGAAGTATTTTTGTCCTTCATTTAAAGTTAGCAAACGGGCACAATTATGGAGCAGATTGCAAATTGGGAAACTTCAGGTTAATAGGGAGTCTTCACTTTTGAAGTAGGTTTTTCCTGACAGTGGTAGAAACCTAGTCATCAAGTCTACAAGTCTGGTGCTAAGAATCAGTTGATGTGTGCCCTCCCTTTGGGACGTACTCTCTGGAACGTAGCAACAGCTTCTATGTAATCACAGCGGGTCACTGATCCGAAATACCAGGCCAAGGTGACCGCTGCTGTGTGATAAGCTTACCCTTAGTGGGAGCGCTGGTCCCCTGTGCTCAGTGGGAAGGTGTGGCAGGTGGCAGCCTGGTCTCTTTCCTCCTGGGAGCTATTGGGTTTAGGAGTTGAGTTTTGATTAGCAGATGTGATGGCAGTTGTTGCTTCTTTTTGAGTAGGTTTTATTTTCCTTCCACCTTCTGAAGTACTTCATTGACTGCTTTCCATGGGACTAGAAAGGTTTCAGCTTCTGGGAGAGCCAGTTGCTGCTTCAGGAGCTTTTCACCTATACAATTTCCAGGTCGGCTTCTAATTGCTAGCCCAGAGAGCAGGATGGCAGTTTGCACCTGCAGTGTTCACAGCTGACGGTGAAGAGTTCCAGTTACAAAATATCTGCATCCACAGTTCGCATATCCAGAGATTAGTGTGTATCCAGAGTAACTTTAGGAAGACCAGGGCTTAGGGCATATACAAAGAAAATGTATGTATTCATGATTTTGAGAGCGAGCGAGCACAAGCAGGGGAGAGGGCAGGGGGAGAGAGAGGGAATCCTGAGCAGGCCCAATCCCACAGCCCTGGGATCATGACCTGAGCTGAAATCGAGTGTTGGGCTCTCAAACGACAGAGCCTCCGAGGCGCCCCGTGAGTCTTTTAAAGGTCAGTTCACTTGGCTTATTTTTTGTTCCCAGTCCCCTTCGACCTCTGTCTCTTTCTCTCTCTCTCTCTCTCTCTCTATATGAAGTTAAGAACAAACTTTGAACAAGTTCCAACAAACTTCCAACAAAATTTGTTGGAAAAAAATCTTAACAGAAGGGGAAAAGGTCTGTACCCTAAAGGATCAGCTGTAACTTTTAACCTTTTTATGAGTGGATGTTATACAGTTGTGGTCTGTGTAAATTGGCCATTTGCTCTTTTTTCTCCCCGTTGGTCACATTAAGTGCTCTAGTATTTAATGCTTACATATTAGAGATATTTTAAAATCAATTTTTACCAGAAACCTGCTTTTATTGGAAAAACCAAATTCACAAAGTCAAAAGAATATAAAAATTACAGATGTGTGTGTTCTACAAAATTCTAACCCACAATTTCACCACCATTTCAATAGAGCTAATTTTGGCTTCTTCAGCATTTCTGGAAATTTTAAGTCTTTTGTCTTAGGTTAATTTAATTATTTTGTGAGGAAGCAACTGGGTACTGATTCAGCAGGATTTAGGACATCCGTTTGAAAACGCACACCCAAAATGTTTCTGAAAACGTGCCATGAGGAATGTGACTTATTTGAAGGGAGTAATAAGAAATACTATCCTAATATCCTGTTCATTTATCTTACTAGGAAAAGTTAAGATTCTTTCTAAAAGGAGCCACCGTATATTTTTCTTTTTAAATAAGGCATGGGGAGATGAAGGCTAGAGCCATTAGTAGCCTGAGAAATCTTCCCAAAGCACAAGTTTGTGACTACACTGATGGCTTTTGAATGTTCGGACAGGATTTGTATGCCCACAGCCAGACCTCACCAGCGCAGGTTTTGAGCTTTGTTGGGTCCCTCATCTGCAGGTATCAGTATCTTTTCAGTCCTTAAGAAGAGAGACTTAGTAATCTGCAGTTGGGGGGCACCTGGGTGGCTCTGGTTGGTTGGGCACCCCATTCTTGATTTCAGTTCAGATCAAGATCTGAGGGTGCATGGGTTCTGACAGTGCAGAGCCTTCTGGGGATCTCTTTCTCTCCCTTCCTTCTGCCCCTCCTCCCCTCTCAAAAATAAACTTAAAAAAGTTAAAAAAAACAACAACTGAGGTTGATATAGATGATTTGTGTTGATACCATGTTGACTCTCATAATCCTCATGAAGCAGAAGAGGGATGGTTGCCACCCTTTTTACAAATGGGGAAATAGGGGCCTTGGGAGGCTGTTGAAGTCTCTCTACTGGTCTCTTGTTAAATAATCAGGTCCCCTTGCTTTGCCGATTCTCTGCTTGATCTGAACCCTTGTCCAGTTATTTTGAAGGTCAGGTGCTGCCATACAACTTTTGCCACCTGTTTTTAATTGTAAAGTATATTCTCAGATGTATCATAGTCCATATCCTACAGTTTACTGCTCATCTTTGCTCCTTTGACCCTTCTCAATGTATATATATGCAGTCAGATAGAAACTTTTACTGAGGGCTCTTCTGTAATGTACAGAAGACAAAATGATTATTTAGAGGGCCTCAGTGGTGTGCCTGCTCTGTGGACACCCAGTTAGGGATATAGGCAGAGGGAAAATTACTGAGATTGTAGTTTGGTCATTGGGTCAGTATGAACTATTAGATGTAAAGTTATAATGAAAAGTTCCGATAAATGTGTTTCTCAGAGACCAAGGCCTTTCTGGAGAAGAAAGTTGGCCAGAGCAGTCGTGCACTGCATTTCATGGACTCTAAGCAATGGAAATATTTACTTGATGTGGATGTAGGCCCTAGATTTTATTTTAGCCCCTGAACACGCAGATGTCTACTGCTTTCCAGCATTCACATTTATATACAACATTTAACCACCTCACCTCCTCTGCCAATTCCTTAGGCAATGACTCATCTTGTTTCCCTAAGCATTTTGGCATCATGGGCCAGTCCCGGATTTGGGTGGAGATGTACAGTCATTTAAATTCTGAGGATGGTTTTTGATAGCCAAAATTTGTCAGGCATTCCTGACACCCAGAGATTAACTTCTACTTTAAAAAGTCTCTTAAGAGAAAATATCCTGACCATTGTTGTTCACCTCTGGCCGGCAGCCCAGCCCTGCCCTTCACCCGGTGCCGGCAGTCAGTCCCCAGGAAAACCACCTAGGTGGGCGGAGCATATGGCAGGGCTTCTTTGCACAATAGCTAGTTTCACTGCTTAGTGATGCCTGTTGAACTAGGCTGAATGCCGAAGATTCCAAATTTACTTGACTGTCCAGGAAAAGAACCATGTTATGAGACTTCTTTTTTCAGTCCATATATATATATGGAATGTATTGGAATATACTAAAGGAATGATACAGTAAATAGTATTTCCCAGCACTGGACTATTGAGCCTGAAATCTCAGATTGCCACGGTCTCTTATGAAATTCCTGTATAAATTACCACAGTGGGGACCCAGGTACCTTAGTGCCTGGGCTTCAGCTAGACCCCCTATCCTGCCACAGAATGTCTTGTGTCTCCGTCTTACCACCCCCATCTCTGTTTGGATAGTGCTGCTCACTTGTCTCAATCTTAGGCTCTTTTTTGATACCACCAGTTTTCCTCAGGATTTGTACATCATCTTACCTGACAGCATGAATTACCTAGCATTGGTGATATGTCACGTTTTCCAAATTGTGAATTAATGCTAAGCTTGGGGCAAGTGAACAGAGCCTAGGAACTACATGGATCCTAATTGTAACGTGGGATTCTACATCTAAATTTAGCAACTCTGTGAATACTACTAAAGATGGTGAAATTGAAGCCTAGAGAAGACTAAACAGAGGTCAGGCTTAGGGTGTTCTCCTGGCCAGATCTGTCTTCAAATGTAGGTGGAACAATATATTGCCTGGCTTAGGCTTCGAAGCTGTGTTTCAAAATAAGTAGAGCAAGGAATATCTCTTTGTGTTTAACATGCTGCTGACATCTAGTTCCAGAGTCAGCAGATTTCAAGAAGATTCAGTTTGTAGTTAGGTTTTGTGGGCCACATGCAGTCTCAGTTGCATCCTTTAAAATGGAAAAAACCGTTCTTTAAAAAAAAAAAAAAAGTTTAGAGAGTGTGATAGCAAGTGGGGGAAGGGCAGAGAGAGAGGGAAAGAGACCATCCCCCGCAGGCTCTGCATTGTTAGTGCGGAGCTGATGTGGGGGCTCGATGCTGCCACGCAGGAGATCACTACCAAAATCAGAAGTCAGACCCAGGCCTCCCGAATGTGAAAACCATCCTTAGCTTGCAAGCTGGCCCTGACTCTACTTTAAAATGGGTGGGGGGAACCTCTCATTTTAAGAATAGGTTATTAAGGAACTCTTCTGATACAACACCATTTGCAGTGAAGTGTTAGAGGATCAAGGAAAGGCAAAATATACCAGCTTCAAAAAATAATTTGGTTAACAATCAGATTTTAAAATAGTAATGTATTTTAATAGAATAGTTAGATCGTTTAATGGAAGCCAAAATTTCTTTTCAGAAATTTTAGGCAACAAAAGGCTCTATTCTACCCTTAGGTATCCTTTGATTATTTTAGTATTACCAAAGTCGTGTCAACATACATTGGATTTCCTTATTATACACAAAAGATGTGTATATAATAATTTTTACCAAAAAAAAGTGTGTACCTTCTAACTTTGTTCCAGTGCGGCCCTATGGCTTGAAAAGTCCTATTTATTTTGACCAGGTCTGCGTGTACCCTACAAAACTATCATGAGGCTCTTGAGTAAGAGAGGTTCAGTGTTGGATTAGGAGGAAGGCCTCTTTGCACTTGTCAGGGAAGCACTGGCTGCCCGCATGCTGGAGTGTCGTCCTACAATCCTCTCTGGGTTTGAATATCTGGTTAAATTGAGCAAATCGATTCCTCTGTCCTGAATGCCTTTATGAATCTCTAATAATATCTCAACTAAGAAGCTCCTCTATTTAAAAAAATATTGGACATAGTAACTTATTTCCATCCCATGTTCAATGGGTTCTTTTGTGAAGAGTAGACACTTTTTTTTTCCCTTGAAGATGCTGGACATTTAACCCTACATAGTGGGCTATGCCCAATCAGTGGTTGTACCTGATGTGCCCTGAGCTCTTGCTCTGACACACTGTCTGGTCAGGTTCAAATAATAGTTCCCCTGCTGCAGAGACAGGGAGGAATAGAGATAGGCCTCACAGGTTTCCTTTTGGGCCCTGAGGCTGATTTCCTCTCCAACAGATGAAAATGGGGGTAGGGAGCAGTGTAAAAGTTAGTTAAGTGGAGGAGGGATCTTCGTTTTTCCCATTAATATTTCTTATTCTCACTTCCTGCCTCCTGCCTTTTTCCTGAATGTGACAGCAGGGGTGACCCTAATGGTAGACTCGGGTGTTAACCTTTAACAAACAGTACTGTTCTGTTTGCTTCTCGGAGTCCCTCCGTGACCAGCTGCACCACGTGCAGGTTACTGCTTCTGCTCTGCCTTTTTTTTTTCCCTCTCTTATTTCTAGTTGTGAACTTTCTACTTTGGAGCTTCCTTCCCAAGAAAGTTGGATCAGGAAGGATCCAGAGGCCTAGAACCTCTTATTCTGCAGGATCCCCCATCTCCCACCAGCTGACTAAAATACCCATTGGGTAGGTCAACTGAGGCCAAATGGCCATGTGCTCAGAGAAGAATCAGAACGGGCCAGAAGAGTGATGGAGATGGGTAGACAAACACTGGGCTTAGGGTAGAGGCTCACACCGTGCAGTGTATGTAGAAAGAAGTCATGGAAATAAATCCCATGCCTACTGCCAGACTTCTCTTGTAATGCGACCTTCAGTAGACATTTATTTGTTCTCATGGGTTTTAATTTTTGTAAGTTCTTCTTGCTGTTGAACCCAGGTGGAGAAACATTATTTTCCTTTTCAATTGACACTTACCTTTTTAAAAAGTGAAATTTCATCACTTGAGTCACAGAATCCAAATTAAAAACAAAACAGAATGGGATTTGGTTAAACACACAGAGGTGGCTGGTAATTAGCTTTTTTATCTTTTGGTTGTAAGCAACGGACTCACTTCGATCTCCCAAAGAAAGAAATGGCTTATAGTAAAGATACACACAGGCTAGAACTAGCCTCCAACCAGGAACGGAACGAAACTTGCTCCATCTCACTGGCCACCTGGCTTTTCAGTGTAGCTGCAACTCTGCTCCATTCTTTGCTGCCACTCTGATCCATGTACTCAGTGGCTTGCTGTCATTGCTGAACCACAGCTTTTAGGTCCTTGTATCCTCTATCCTTCAGGTGCCCTTTTTAGACTTCTGAGAAAAAGAGAACTTCATCCTTCCAGTGTAAATTCCACAGGGAGAAGACAGTGCCGCAGATGTCTGGGTAAGGCCTTTTATAGGTCATCTTCAGTGTCCTCTCAGAAGTGAAGGCAGAGCTGTGTGGTTTCAGTGGGGCTTCCCCTTCAACTGTTGTGGAAAGACAACCCCCGCACCCCCAGGGCAATTTGTAAGACTGCCGCGGAGTCTGTCCAGAGTACAGTGTTGGATTGGAGTGCTGTAGTTCTTCTGAGTTTTACAAGATAAGCAGTGGACATCCTTCCACCAATGTGTGTGTGTGTGTGTGTGTGTGTCTGAAACATTTGTTTGAGAGAGCGAGCAGGGAAGGGGAGGGGGCAGAGAGAGAGAGAGAGAGAGAGAGAGAGAGAGAGAGAGAATCCCATGCAGGGCTGGCTCGAACTCAGGAACCGTAGGAGATAATGACCTGAGCTGAAACAAAGACTTGGATGCTTAACCCACTGAGCCAGCCAGGTGTCCCTGGAATGTGTTTTAGGGCCTATGTGATTGGCATACGCCTGTGTGGTGAGTCTGGGGAAAGGGGGGAGAGAGCGGAGTTTGCAAAAGCCGGGACCTATAGATCCTTTTTATTATCAGCTATGGCATTAATCTATGAGGTCTGTCCTGATAGCTAGTCCTAACAGAACAGTGGTGAGAGCTTCAGATGTTGTTTCTCTAAGGTACTTAGGAATATATTCTTCCCTTGACAGAAACTGTTTTTAAAGGAGCATATACTGTCATCTTTCCTCTTAAAGGACAAGAATTAGAATACAAGGTTATAAACCCACAAAGTCAAAGAATGGAAAAGGAGACAATAGCCAAGAGCTAATAATTTGGGGAAGCAGTTAGATGAGTGGTAGAAGTCAAATCTCTAATGCCTCTAGAGGGTAGGAGCTTAAGAGATCTGTCCTGAAGAACCTGAGAAAGGCTTAGGACATGGAGCCACCAGGAAGATAGCACTGGGTGCTTTGTTGTTGCTACTTATTAAGGAAACACTTTGGCTGCCAACATGGGAGGGAGCTGTCAAAGTCTGGAGTTGTGGGCAGGTGATCCAAGGTCCAAGAAACCCAGTGTTTACCTCTTTGGGGTCTACTGAAATGTAAGATACTTCACAGTGATGACCAGGGTTGTGTACGTAAGTGATGCCTGACCTTCCCAGAGCTACACTGAGTACCCTGGACTCAGGGAAACACAGAGCAGGCAAACTGGAAGCACATTCAATGAGCCAGCATCACCCAGAGCTGAGAATTGTTCTATGACCACAGCCTGTGTGCACACCACAGCCGTTAGTCATCAGAGGAGCCAGAGCCTAGAAGGAGAGCAAGGTTAGGTATATAACCACAATGGAGGGAGCAGGGGGATTCCTAGTAATCCCTCAGGGTGAAATAATTTCTGGGTCCCCACAGATGGGGGTAATAACATCTCTGCTTGGGTAGCTGTGTAAGGAGAGAACTCAGAGGGGTAAGAGTTTCACCTGAAATATATGGGACCTTGAGGACTGATCCATAAATGGTTGTTCATTCTTTCCACAGGGATGTTGAATTTTGTGATAGGCTACCTAGAGTTAAAGTCAGGGTCTTTGGAAGGAAAATACTGTTAGAAGGATTTTAGAATCCTAAGTGAGGAAGAACCTTCAGAATTCTTCATTTCCTTTGGGCTGGAAGCACAAAATAGGACTCAATGGAAGTCATTTTAGAGGTGGTATTGTTTTTTTGCACTATGTCCTTAGTAGAGACAGGTGCGGATCTCCCTAAGATGCATTCACAGAAGGATTGATAATTCATAGGGATTTATTTTTATAGTCTGAAGAACCCAGGCCTTTAACAATGGCATGAAAAGGCAGAAGGCAGCTCTAAGAGCCGGAATAGGGACAGATGGCAGCAGTATCCAAACTTGGCTTCAGCCTCAGTCAAGGGACTACTGTTCTCCTTAAAATAAAAAAACGTTTCTATTTAAGACAGAACTAGTGAGGGGACTCTTACTGGCATGATTATGTCACCAAACTGGCTTCAGTTGCTAGGTGCAACCTTTGACTCAACCAAAACTGACTTTCTTCCCAACTCCAGAATCCTGAGACAGGCTTCTTACTATTTATGATTTTATAGCTTCAACAACAAACGAAAAAGTAAAGGAGGGGCTCTGCAGAAAGCCAGTCGGACTTAAACCAGCTAATGAGTGCAATTCAGCTGAATAACTCATATGTTCTTTTATAACCATATGTTTATACTGTAAAAAACTTGATAAAATTAGATAACCACCGAGTCTTGGCCACCTGCTGAGAACTGAATGCTCACAGCAATGCTTAAAGAGCTGGGAATGGATTGTGAATCTTTCAAATAGGCAGTGCCAATGGGCACAACCAACTTAAATTGTTTTCTGAGGAATGCATTTGATTATTTGAGTCGCAAAATATCAAACAGAATTTTTAAAATATTCTTTGAAGGCACAGTCTTACTAGATTGAAAGGAGACAAAAGAATTTTTGTTTTTTTTAAAAAGAGACCAGATTTGCTTAAAGAAGGTCAAGTGTATAGGGCTGCACCCAAAGTCAAAGGCTGGACGACAGAGAAGAGGGGAAATTCTTGTCTGATTAGTGAAGAGAAAAATCATGGAACTAAAAGGGGACAGGTGCTAATCAAAGAAATGTATTTCATTGTTGGATCAGGACTAAACCAGAACCTCTACTTCTTATTTAGGCAGATGACTATATTATAAATACAGATTATTTACTGGTTGCCCTTTAAAATAACTTGAGGATTGTGGAGCTGTCAAGTAACCTGTTTGAATGAATTAAACCAACGTAATCCCTAGATGGACAGGGCAGAAAACATAATAGCTTGGCCCAGAAGAAAGACAACCCTGTGTTCAGAAAGCTACCAGTTTATCCCAGGACTTGGAACTACTGATAACAGTTGCCTTTCAATCAGAATTATAACACAAATTGCAGGAAAAGGAGCGGTAAACAATTGTTTACAATTTGAAAAATAGTCTACCTAGCTAGATATGGTAATAAATTCTTCTAAAAGCCAAGTTTCTGGGGTACTTTTTGTTTTGCTTTTTTAAAAACAAAAAAATTTTACTGTTTATTTTTGAGAGAGCGAGACAGAGCATCTGAAGCAGGCTCTAGGCTCTGAGCTGTCAGCACAGAGCCTGACAGGGGGCTTGAACCCACACACCATGAGATCATGACCTGAGCCAAGGTCGGGCGCTTCACCAACTGAGTCCCTCAGGCACCCCATGGTCTTTGTTTTCTTAATAACATCACAATGTTCAGGTCATAACCTGAGCTGAAGTCGGACACTTAAGACTGAGCCACCCAGGCGCCTGTTTTACTTTTTAAAAGAATTAACTTTTCAGGTGTAAATGAGGATAAGAATGCTTGCCTGAAGCCCTATTCCACATATAATTTATACTGTTGATTATTCAGTGGTTATTATTAATGGTAATGACTATTAACATTAATGACTGTTAATCATTTTACACACCAACACTTTAGGGGTGTAGTGATACTAAAGTTTCTAGTTGGTATGTTAAACTCTTTCTTCTTACCTTTTCTATTAGCTTTACCTTCAAGCCAGGATGAAGGGAGCCTGGGCAAGACTCTTGCGCCCCACCCTGCAGTTCGGTCTGGTTGCTGCGTCCGTTTACGTGGGGCTTTCTCGAGTTTCTGACTACAAACACCACTGGAGCGATGTACTAACTGGCCTCATTCAAGGAGCTCTGGCTGCAGTATTAGTTGTAAGTATGCAGGGTGGCAGCCTACATCTTGAAACTGGGATAAATAAGTAGAAAACATGTGCCAGTGAAAAAAACTATACAAAGGAAATAATGTGGCTTAGTAATTTTTACTGGGTAAGAACACTGATATTACTAAGTCACGTTAGGATAGACAGCAGATAAACTATGCTGCTTTTCCTAAAAGCAGAGACTTAAAACTACAGGTAGTTTCGTAAAAGGCCGTGCATACAGCGTTTTTGGTTTTTTTTTTTTTTTTTTTGGGGGGTATGAATTGCAGAATACCTTAAGTGTTAACAGAGTAAATATTTACTCAAGACGTAACTAAGCAACTCTCAATTTTAGAAGAACCTCTTAACATTAAAACTTCCTATTGGTCACTAATTTTTTTTTGTGCCCTTTAATGTATACCATTTGTTTATGTTTATTTTTGCCAGCTGCTTGTTAAAACTACATATATGGTTTTTAAACTCAAATTACCTCATTAAATACTTTTGTCCTATTCTAAGTATAACTTGGTCTCTACAGGTAGTGTATGTATCAGATTTCTTCAAGAAGAGACACTCTTTTAAAGAAAGGAAAGAGGAGGACTCTCATACAACTCTGCATGAAACACCGACGGCTGGCAATCACTTTGGGAGCAACCACCAACCTTGAAGGTCGCAGAGTGCTCAGATCAAGCCGGCCTGCTTTCTAAAGGAAACTGATTGCAACCATAAGGCAAGAGGATGCTTTTTCTTCACGGTGTACAAGCCTTTAAGGGACTGCTGCTATACCTCCTGGATGCCCCACGTTACCTGTGTGTACATATATATAAAGTTCCCTCTAACACAATGGTTATCTAATAGCTCTGAGTTCACTGAAAAAAACTTCAAGCCTTTGACTAAAACAATGCCCACCTGTACATTTTTTATTAAAAAAATGTAATGCTTATGTACAAGTGTGTATGTAATATCTGCTTTCTTAGAATGATGCCTGATTTAAACACAATGCATATTAAAATTTTTGAACCTTGAGAGAACCAAATCAGTACTTGTGTAAGCATTTGTATGTAGTCAGCTGTATTCAGACAGGTGGTGAAAAATTTAAAATCCCACAGTCGTCTTGCTGGCTCTTTATAAGTAGAGGCTGGCAGCAAATACAATGTCTCTCTTGATTTTGGTGATTCCTACAAGAAAAGAAAAGATTTAAAATTTTAAGACCACAAAGATCATGATTCCCCTCTGGAGCAGTTTTAACACAACAGTAATGATGATACAAGACCTTCCTGGTCTAAAAGATAGCTGGAAGAGTTCGCAGCCACCTCTGAGAGGAGGGAAACTTAGAACCTTACGACTCTAGACTCTGAAGTGCCCGGTATGTCTCCGAATGTACCTGCAGGAGGGTGGGAAGTGTTCAAACTGTTCACACAGACGTATTACTGAGGGAAGGACTAAACTCTTAAGTTATTTGGCCTAAACACATGAATTTCAGCCGCCATCAGGAGATACTGTATTTTCACTTACATGTGAAATTCTTTCTGGATGAGGGCAGGACAAACAAATTTTATTATTTAAAAAGTTTAGGGGCAGCTGGGTGGCTCAGTCAGTTAAGCATCCAAATTCAGCTCAGGTCATGAAATCGTGACTCGTGGGTTTGAGCCCCGTGTTGGGCTCTGTGCTGACAGCTCAGAACCGGGAGCCTGCTTCGGATTCTGTGTCTCCCTCTCTGCCCCTTCCCTGCTCAGACTCTTGCCTCTCTCTCAAAACAATACATAAACGTAAAAAATAAAATAAAAAGTTTATGTAACTGGACATAAACTCGGGTTGACTTAAATATGTTTCCATATGCTTGATGGGGCATACCTGACTCAGTTTCTGAACATCTCTTCTCAGGACACTTGTTAGCAAGAATCATTAGAGTTGACTATGAGCAACCAACTCAGCGCCAACGTGGCTGCAACTCTTTGATGTTTTAACTCCCACCCTTTCTCTTGGCCAATATTGAGACAGAACAACCCATAAGCATGTTAGACCCCCAGCCCCCCTCAGACTGGCTATCTCTTCATGATCCAGTCTTCGTGCTTCCACCTTGCTAATCAATAGACTGGCCTACAATGCAACAGCAAGAACTGCCTGGGAAACCGAAGCCAGCACACAGTGTTCCTGTGTTCAAAACCTCCAGTAATCATTTTGGGAAACAATCGGGGGCTGAGGGATAAAATGATCATTTCTTTTCTCCTCATACTATTCTACTCACTGCTCACTCTGCTCTCGCCACACTGGCCTCTTGCTGGTGCTCAAGTCTATCAAGCACACAGAAAGGGCCTCAATGCCACCTTCTGAGTGGGGCCCCGAGGACTTCTCATTTATCCCTCAATTCCTATTGTCTCTTCCTTTTTTTCTTCTGTAGATTTATCACCACCTGAAATATTTTAATTGTTGACTTGTTTTCCCTCTCTGCACACCAGAACATAAGATCCATGAAGGTAGGGATTTGTGGGGTTTTTTTACTCAGTGCCATATCCCCTAGTACTTAAAACAATGCCTGGCGCATAATACACAATAATAAATACTTATAAATGATTATATATAAAACCTCAGAACTTCTTCCCACACACACTCTCTATAAGTTTCTTTAAACACTACTAGATGGCCCTCCATGGCATCCCTCTGAAGAGCATCTGAAAAAGTCTGCCTACATTGTGGTCAAGAACTCAGGTCTCACAAGATAGACTGGATACTGACCTTCTGCAAATTTGTTTTCCAGCTCAGTGTTTCCAATGGCTTTCGCTGCCTGACACATCTGTCTAAGCAGTTCTTCCAGGCGCCTCATACAACGAATTATGCTGCCTATAAAGAAAAGGAAACAAATTACTTGTAAAATGGAAATAACCAAAACAGAAGAACTTTGGTTAAGAGGCAAGATAGGAGAACATAGGATGATTAACTAATAGTACTTTAAGGGACTTCCCATCCAGTAAATCAGGTTGCAAACTTGATTGGCTGCCTGGTAGGCACTAGGAAGGATACAAAAAGTTTAATTTCCCATCCTTGACTAATGCTACAGAGTCATGGACTTATAATGTCTTGACAATTGCTCCTATTCAGAAATAATGTAAACGCCCCGCGAGCAGGGGGGAGAGCAGCTTTGGTTGAAGGCCAGCAAAGACAACACACAACCAGGGTCTATTAGGAATGAGGAGGTCTCTGTCGCTGAGCCACAGGGGAAGACCACTGAGGCAGCGCAGAGAAGTCTGACAGACTTCAGCTACTCAAGGACCTGGAGTGTGGCCTACTGAGGTATTTGGATACCATACTGTGAAGAGAATGCAGAGTTTTTAAAGTTTATTTTGACAGAGAGAGGACAAGCAGAGGAAGGGCAGAGAGAAGACAGAATCCCTAATGCATATCAAGAAACAGTAGTAAAAATTGGGAAGTAGGATCTAGTCAGATAATTGGGTCCATTTTCTGAAAGTCACTGGTAATTTGTAGTAATTTCAACAAAATGAGACAACACATGTCCCCAGCAGAGCAGGAAAGAGAAATGCAGCAGGTACTTGACACCCCGTGTCCACTGTCCCTGGAAGTGGAGAGATGATGGATTACATTTCGGCTGTGCCATTTACTACAAGAGGGACTATAAGTAAGGAGTGACTTCTTTGTGTGTGGTAAAAATATTCTCAAAATAGATTGTGATTACCCTTGTACAGCTCTGAATACATTAAAAACCGCTAAATAATACTCTTAATTAAAAGGGTGGATTTTATGTTCCATGAATTATAAGCTCAATATCAAGTTCTTTCTGGAATGGTGAAGTAAATCGGAGTTTAAAATTTAAAGGTCAGTGACACTGAATTGGACATTTAAAATGGTGAATTTTATTTATATTTTGTCACAATTTAAAAAAAGCAGTGATTAGTAAGAAGTCAATTTGCTTCCTACTCTAGACCCTGGCCTACGGCAACCATTACTCTACGTCCGACATTTCATGTAAGTGTAATTATGCAATAGGTGCCTCTGTCTGCCTGCTTTTACCTAGAACTGTAAGGGTGTTCAAATTCATCCATATATTAGTATTCAGTGTTTCATTCCTTTTTATAGCTGCTACTACATTATATCGATATACCACAGTTTAACTATTTATCGACTGATGGACATCTGGACATACATGCTTTATTAAAAAACAATTTTGTAATCATCAGGTTCATCTGGTTCTTGAACAAAACGGTATGATTCTCATTGAGGATGGAAAGTAACACCTTTCTCTGACCAGTATTTCTACCTCCAGCTTTCTGGTATTCCACGTGGTTGCCCATAGTTCACATACTGAATCTGATGTCATACTCCCATGTAGGTGGTTTTAATGAGTCTGACCTGAGGTTAGGATCACAAATGTATTTTCCTGCAACTGTTTACCATGGGACTGCAGCTGAGACCAAACCCTTTCCGGAGGGTAGAGACTGCTGCTAACAGTGCACCAGGAACAGTACTGATCCCCACCTGGGTCTCAGTAATTATTCACCAAATGCTTAACAATCAAATACTAATTTCTAAGTAATTTAGTACTAAAATTTTTCCAAGAGTGAAACAGACATGATACATGTTAATAAATGTCACTCTATTATTATTAGCAAAAATATTTCAAGAACAAACCTACTGGAAAATCCCTAAAGAGAGTGATGTTCCCTGACCTAGGGAAGGGTAAAACTATGCCAGTGGAAAGGCAAGAAGAGCATGTAGTAGAGGTAGAGTGTGTGAATGCACTACACAGCATTTGTTTTAAAAACTTGTAACAGGCAGAAGTAAACACTTTCAAGTGATAGCACGTCATTAGGAAACCTCCTGTGACAAAGTGAAGGTCAAGTCCTTCATGCACAGTGAAGAGTACAATATTGTTTTTATATAGACAAATAAAATTTAAGGGCTCTGAAAGCGTACAATGGATCTATTACATGGAGTCGTAGACTGAAACACTAAACTGTAGCCCCTACATATACTGTTTTAAATTGCTCTTCCAATTTAATTTGATAGAAATAAGAAAAAAAACCATTCTATCATTTTGTTTTCAGGGTGATAGATAAGGAAATAATTATTTCTACAAAGTCTTCAAATTTCCTCCACTGAATCACAGTGTAAACAACTCTCGCATTAGGCATCCTTCAAACACATGGTATCCATTCATTACAATGTTAACCTGTGCCAGTTAATGTTTGAGAAATAGGTAAAACTACTCGTGTAATGACATGAAAGGATCACTTATTTTCATACAAAAAAAGAATTAGGAATCTAATAACAACTATGTTTTGAGCAAAGTGCATTTTAAAGTTCCAATGCAAACATTTCCCATACAAGACACAATGTACTATTGGTTAGAACTCTGGTTACAGTATTTTCCCAATCATATAAAGCATGTTACAATAACAAGATGAGAGAATGTCTATTCTGAAATGGAAGAACTAACAGCAGAGTTAAAAAAAAAAAAAAAAAGCAGGCAGGGGACGCACAGCATGCTGAAAAAAGGATAGACTTTCCTAAGTAAATCAAGGTTCTCAGTTATTGTTTTTGCTTTTTACTTACGTTTTATTTTTAAGAGTTAATACAGTACATCCCAATTTTACAAAGAAAAAGCATAGCTGATATAATGGCATCCAGGCCAGAAAACATGAAGACTACACTGATATTAGACCCAACTTCAAGTTATAGTTATAAACTGAATTCCACAGATTTTCAAACTTAGATTTCTCACACAAACTGTGATGTACAAATAGCCCCAAGGAATTGAAAAGGGGCAAAATAGATTTCAGGAATGCAGGTATGCTCTGGAAGATGACTAACTGTCTTCAATTTTAGCAGTTTCAGATCTCGGATACTGCGATCATTCTTCCATTTCAGTACAAAGAACATAAAAATAATCCATAATTTTATAGGGCTCCCCAGATTCACAGGTCTGTTGCTCCATGATCTTTCTTCAAACAAAACAAATGACTCTCAGCTATGAACCACTATTATGTCATTGTGTCTGACTTCTCAGAGAAGCAGATATTCTATAAATAATGAGCTTAATAGCTTGGAATTATGTAGGCACAGAACAGTCATTAGTTTCATTCTTATGTTCCGAAAAGATGCCAGACTAAAGAGAGGCGGTGCTGTACGGCACCTTTAGCCGCACAAGCTGCCACACACCTACCAAGTTTCCTGTGCGTTACCCAACGTTCACAAGTGAAGGGAGCGTCGTGATTCCCTCTGCTCACATCCTCAGCTACTGCTACCTACCATGAACTGTTATATATACACCTTCTTACCATTCCTACAAGCATGAATTGTCACGGGATGGAGATGGTACAATCTAGGTTAGGACTGAAGACATCTCCATATCTGAAAATCAAGGATAAGGCATTATGCTGCTTAGATGAAGTTAGAAACTACCACGTGACTCGTACTCACAGAGGCAGAGGTTTACATCCTAGTGCCATCATATACCACACCTCCATGACCTTGGGAAAATTACTTTTTAAAAACTCAGCTTCCCTGCACAGAGCAGAAATAATATCTACCCTCAGTTACCATTTTGGTGATTAGCTCTAAATTATATAAAGTGCTTATTAGCACAATGCCTGGCACACAAGAGTCACTTGATAAATAATGGCTCCAGTAACAGAATGCAGTACTCAGAGCAAGATTCTGGAATCACATTACCAAATGATCCTTTAATGGAAGCTTAGAAATAAACTTTATGGCACCATGTAACAAGACATAATAATAAAAAATACTATAAACTCCAACATTTAAAAACTTAAAACCCATAAAGATCAATGTAGTAAAGGCTCGCAGTTGAAAATTTTAATATTCTGTTGCAAAGATGTTTGACCGATGCATCATAAATATCAACAATTCACTGATTAATAGTCTTCAATAAAAAAATTAAAAAACATATAATATTGGATGTGCCAAAATATATTTCTGTCAAAAACAATTAAAAACAGTCGCATTTAAAATATAATAATCTCTATTAAGTGCAAGCTCATTTACTTTCATTTTTAAAGTTTACTGTAAATCTCTAATTTGATAAATACCATTCACCGTATCAACATAAGCCAATATTTTTGAAATTAGTAAGACATTTCTAAACCAGTCTTTTTTTATATACTGTGGGCTTTTTTGCTTCTTGTAATTATTATTTCTTTCATATTCCCTCTGCCATTTTTTCATTTAAAATTTCTATTCAGTTGAGTAACAATTATTCTTCAGTCTTTTAAAACTCTGCCTATTAATCTGATTCATGCTGAACTAACATTTGACTGAGGCCAAGTTTGTTATTAGAAATGCAATGATGGACAGCATTTTCAGCTCTTTTAATGGAATTAATATAGCAAACCTCTGGTTACTACCAAGCAAATAAAACCAAAGAGTAAAACAAAAACTAAAACAAAAAACCCACACAAATATGACTTAGTAGGTTCATCTGTTGATCTGTGATGGCCTTACCATTCCATTTTATTACCAAAAATTAAAAACATTAATCTTGTTGGGATGCCTAGGTGGCTCAGTCTGTTAAGCATCTGACTCTTGAGTTCAGCTCAGGTCATGATCTCGTGTTCATGAGATTGAGCCCTGCATCAGGCTCCATGCTGAACGTGGAGCCTAAGATTCTCTTTCAAAATAAAAAGTAAAGTAAAATTTTATTCTTGTTTAGTTAAAACACTGCCATCTGGAGTACCTATTTCCTATTAAAAGGAATTTATGCAGGGGCAGTTGCGTGGCTGTCAGTTAAACATCCAATTTTGGCTCAAGTCATGGATCTGTGAGTTCAAACCCTGCATTGGGCTCTCTGTTGTTAACACAGAGCCCACTTCAGATTCTCTGTCCTCTCTCTCTGCCCCTCCCACACTTGTGCGCTCTCTCTAAAATAAATATTAAAAAAAAAAAGAAGAAGAAATGTATGTATATAGGGTTTAAACATACCTTCAAAGACATCTGTCATTTTGCAGATATGAGCAAATGTAGCTCCAGTTGCCCAGGTATATACTACATCCATTAAGTGAGGTTTGAATGAGCTTAGGTAAGTTTCTTCATCAATTTCCAATTTGGCTTCTGCCGAAACTTTTGCAATTCTTTTAGCACATTCCTTTGAAGATAGAAGATTTACTTAGTATTTCTTCCTTCTGACCTGTCATATACGTTTTTTTCTTTAGGTTTCAAAAGCCAGAATTCTACAAGGTCCCTTTTTCTTCCTAGGTTCATATGCCCACAATTTGGATATTCTGTGCTTTTAAGAAGCTACAGTGCTTTTTCCACTGATAAGTGTCACATGATAAAATTTCCCTGTTACACTGATGTAATTAAGAAATATATCATGAGTGTGTTTTTCACCCAGTTATACCTTTTCTATATTAAAAAAGAAACCAAACTCTTCACTAAAGTTATTCAAGAGTAGCACTGAACTAATCTCTAAGTATTTTATTAACAACCAAAAACCCCAAAGATATCAATAACAAAACAGATTTAGAAAAACACAAATCCTATGGCAAAAAATGCTTTTCCCCAACAATGCTTTAAAAAATGTAACTCTTGATTTTATTTTTTCCCCACAATGAGAAATTTAGATTCATCTTTTCCTCCTGGGTAATAAAAATGGTCAAAAACAAGTCCTATATAAACTTCCCTGTTCTGGAAGTTTAAATTTAATAACAGGGATGTTAAATGTTCTACTTAAGAGGCTTTGTTATGATTCACTTTTCCTCTTTTGCAGTGTCATATAGTTCATCTTTCCTTGTCTTTCTGTCTCATGTTGAAAAAGTAGATAAAAACAGTTCATCACCAGAAAACAAAACACACAATTACTAAAAGCTACTGTAGCTTTGAGGACCCATGGATAATTAATTTCTGAGGATAAAACATATTTTAAAACTTTGTTGTAAATTAGAATGGTTAAACAATACAAAAAAATTAACTAAATCCCAGTCCATCAAGATGCCATTCTTAACACCAAGGAAAACAATGCAGGCACGGAGTTGCTGGATCTAGCCTATCTACATTATTCTGGGTTAAGTCTGCACTCACAGCAACTCGATAAAATTTATTACACTGGTGGGGGAGAATGTTTAATAGCATTTAATAGCATTAAGTAACAAGACTAATATCAAGTGACAATATTTAATCCAGAAGGAAGTGGTCACTGGAATGATAAATACTAAGATTAGACTATGAACAATGTTTATTTTACATATTCTATTCATAAAATATGCAGTTCAAGAAATTCCTACCTGCATTTGACGAAGTGGTCCTGCTAACTGCTCAGTTAATTTAGGCATCTCACTTGACTATGAAAGAAAAGGATAAAACCCAAGCTTAAAATGCAGTATAAACTTACTGCTATAACAAAGAAAACAGCACTTTCATGATATCCATCAATATCAAATTATAAGATCCTAGTTCACAGCACTTAGAGTTTCTAATCACCTTAGTTGATGTAAGCAACCTTTCAACCTAAATTATAATGTTGTTATATTTCAGAGGAAAATATCACACTGCTAAATTTAAAATTTACTATTTTCTGTGGCCACAAATGGAACGAAGGGAGAGGAAATATGAACATGCACAGTCATTTAGTTACACCAAAATTATTATAAGCAATTTTATCACAGTTGGATTTTGAAATAGTTTTGGCTTCTAGAGAACTGAAAATCTGGGATAAAGAACATTAAGTAGTGCCCTCAATTTTTATGTTACCCAGGTATTTCTAGCTCTGTAACTAAGTAGAAGCTAGTTAAAAATTTAGTCCGAGTTGTAGTGTTCTTAATATTGCCTTCCCACTAACGAAAAGTTCATCACTTGTTTTCAGTTAGGATAATAGGAGTTTCAGGCCTATTACTAACTGGGCAAATGAACTTGGACAGTGGTTTGAATTCTGCATGTTCGTTTCCTACCCTGTCAAATAAAAGGTCAGCTCTTGAAAACCTACAGCCTCACACAAAAATAAATTACAAGAATGGTATCCATATATGTGTGAGACAGGATTTAAATTATATGTAATTTTTTTTAAAAACCTATTATAATTTCTTTGTAATAGTTATGCCTTTACTTTAAGCATCAGTATTTATACAACACTGGTTTTGTTTTGCATACCGTATGTATTATTATGTATTGCATATCATATGTATTACTATAAACTAGATTTTATATATTATACCTGTCCAAATTTTTTAAAAATGATTAATGGGGTGCCTGAGTGGCTCAGTTGGTTAAGGATCGGACTTTGGCTCAGGGCATGATGTCATGGTTTGTGAGTTCAAGCCCCTGCAGTGGACTTGGCATTGGTGGTGTAGAGCCTGTTTAGGATTCTCTCTCTCTCTCTCTCTCTCTCTCTCTCTCTCTCTCTGCTCCTCACCTGCTTGCATGTTCCCTCCCTCCCGCCCTCTCTCTCTCTGTCTCAGAATAAATGAATAAGGATAAGAAAAGAAAATGGCCAAGGTGAATTCAGCATCTCAGTTTAATAGTGAACTCAAGATTGCTTACCATCTCTGATACTGTGTTCATGACTGATGAACAGTTATGGACTACTTCCTCTATGGTCATTATAATTAGAAGGCACTGGTCCTGACACATGTAAGCTAAGTGTGATTTCACCAATGCTCTCCCAACAAAATATATACACAATTTACTCCATCTCTGCTTTAAGTCTCAATTCAAATTTCACTCCATTGATGAGGCCTTTACTAATCACCTTGTTTAAAATAGTAACCCAATCCCCATGATGTCTATCTGCCTCCTCTGCTTCACATTCCTTTAAAACGCTCATCACCACTTGACATAATCTGTATTTTTTTTTGATTACCTTCATTTACTAGCATACAAATATCAGGAAAGCAAAAATTACTACTGTATCTCTAGTGCTTAGATCTGGGCATTGCACACAGTGGGGGCTTAAGATATATTTATTGTTTGCTATTTATATGATAAAGATTGCATTTAATATTTAAGTTACTTTTAACATAAAAAATGTAGGGACATAGTTTTAGGAAGAACACATTTCTAAAAAGAAGTGAGCATATTAAGCAGACTTGTTCATATTAGTAACAAGTATCTTGGTTTTTATCTGGCTTGAAAACATTCATTTAAAAATATCAACATTTTATGTGATTTCTGGCATAATTTTCCATTTTCATATTCAAAGGCAACACCACAAAAACTGATGATACTACATATTACACAGCGTGGTTTCACTGAACAAATCTTAATTAACCACATATAGTGACATCTTTCCCCCCAAATTTAAGAATTATGGGTTAGTTAAAGTACAACTCCTTTGAAGGGGAAACATACTTGGGCTCTCAGAAAACAGCACTTTTTGAGTACCACGCTAAAAAAAAAAAAAAAAAAAAAAAGCAAAAGCAAAAAATCAGCAATAAGGCAGTTGGACACAGGCAGAAATGCAGCAATCACAGTCAAAACTTAGGTCTCTTCAAAGAGAATGTGACACATACTTTTAACAATTATCTTGGAAATTAATGTAATATAAAAACAAGAGTCAAACATAGTATTTTATAAAGTAATACATTACTCATATGCAAATTACTTCACAGGTGCATAGAAGGCACTCTCAGAGGAAAAAAAGAGTTTTTGGATTATTGTCCTATTCGTAATCATTGCCACACTAGTTGTAATTCTCATCAATAATCAGGGAGCTGAGAGAAAAGCACCTACTTAAGTCAACAAGTAATATATTTGATCTGCTTCATAAATAAGGAAATAATTAAGAGATCAATGGCAGAATGGAAAAAACAATTTGTCTTAGCAATTTACTTGAGCAAACCAGGCAATTAGAGAGGAAATTAAAAATATATGGAAACAAATGAAAATGAAAATACAACAATCCAAACTCTCTGGGATGCAGCAAAGGCAGTCCTAAGAGGAAAGTTCATTGCAATCCAGGCCTACTTCAACAAACTAGAAAAAGCGCAAACTCAAAATCTGAGCACCTAAGGAAACTTGAAAGGGAGGAGCAAGAACACCCCAACCCCAGCAAAAGAAGAGACATAATAAAGATCAGGGCAGAATTAAACAAGATAGAATCCACAGAAACAATTGAACAGATCAATGAATCCAAGAGTTGTTTTTTTTTTTTTTTTTTAAATAAAATTGATAAGCCTCTAGGTAGGCTCTTCAGAAAGAAAAGAGAACACCCAAATAGACAAAATGATGAAGGAAAATGGATCTATTACAACAGATCCCTCAGAAATACAAGCAAGCATCAGAGATCACTATGAAAAATTATATGCCAACAAACCCATCAATCTAGAAGAAATGGACAAATTCCTAAACACACATGCACTACCAAAATCCAAACAGGAAGAGACAGAAAATCTGAACAGACCCATAACCAGTGAAGAAATTGAATCCGTTATCAAAAATCTCCTGACGAATAAAAGCCCAGGGCCGGATGGATTCCCAGGGGAATTCTGCCAGACATTTAAAGCAGAGTTAACACCCATCATTCTCAGGTTATTCCAAAAAACAGAAATGGAAGGAAGACTTCCAGACTCATTCTATGAAGCACAGATCACTTTGATTCCTAAGCCAGACAGAGACCCAACAAAAAAAGAGAACTACAGGCCAATATCCTTAATGAATACAGATGCAAAAATAGTCAACAAGATACTAGCAAATCGAATTCAACAGCATATCAAAAGAATTATCAATTATGATCAAGTGGGATTCATTCCTGGGTTATAAGGCTGGTTCAATATTCACAAATCGATCAATGAAAAAACCATATGATCCTGTCGATAGATGCAGAAAAGGCATTTGACAAAATACAACATCCCTTCTTAATAAAAACACTTGAGAAAGTCAGGATAGAAGGAACTGACTTAAACATCATAAAAGCCATTTATGAAAAGCCCACAACTAATGTTATCCTCAAAGGGAAAAACTGAGAGCTTTCCCCCTGAAATCAGGGACACGACAGGGATGTCCACTCTCACCACTGCTGTTTAACATAGTGCTGGAAGTCCTAGCATCAGCAGTCAGACAACAAAAGGAAATAAAAGACATCAGAATCGGCAAAGAAGAAGTCAAACTTTCGCTTTTTGCAGATGACATGATACTCTACATGGAAAACCTGGCAGACTCCACCAGAAGCCTTCTAGAACTGATCAATGAATTCAGTAATGTTGCAGGCTACAAAATCAACATACAGAAATCAGCTGCATTCTCATACATCAAAAATGAAGCAACAGAAAGAGAAATAAAAACTAATCCCATTCAAAATTGCACGAAAAACCATAAAATACCTAGGAATAAATCTAACCAAAGATGTAAAAGACCTGTATGCTGAAAACTACAGAAGACTCATAAAGGAAATTGAAGAAGACAGAAAGAAATGGGAAAACATTCCGTGCTCATGGATCGGAAGAATAAACATTGTGAAAATGTCATTATTACCCAAAGCAATCTACACATTCAATGCAATCCCCATCAGAATTGCACCAGCATTCTTCTCAAAGCTAGAACAAACAATCTTAAAATTCGTATGGAACCACAAAAATCCCTGAATAGCCAAAGTAACATTGAAGAAGAAAACCAAAATAAGAGCCATCACAATCCAGACTTTAGCCTCTACTACAAATCTGTCATCATCAAGACAGTATGGTATTGGCACAAAAACAGACACATAGACCAATGGAATAGAATAGAGAGCCCAGAACTGGACCCACAAGTGTATGGCCAATTAATCTTCGACAAAACAGGAAAGAGTATCCAATGGAAAAAAGACAGCCTCTTCAACAGGTGGTGTTGGGAGAGCTGGACAGCAACATGTAGAAAAATGAAATTAGAACTCTTTCTTACACCATTCACAAAAATAAACTCAAAATGGATAAAGGACCTGAATGTGAAACAGGAAACCATAAAAACCCTAGAGGAGAAAGCAGGAAACAGCCTCCTTGACCTCAATCACAGCAATTTCCTCCTTGACACATCCCCCAAAGGCAGGGGAATCAAGAACAAAAATGATCTATTGGGACCTCATCAAGATAAAAAGCTTCTGCACTGCAACGGAAATAAAAAAAAAAAAAACTTACAGGCAACTGACAGAATGGAAAAAGATAGTAGTGAATGGCATATCAGATAAAGGGCTAGTATCCAAAATCTACAAGGAACTCACTAAACTCCATACCCGAAAAATGAATAATCCAGTGAAGAAATTGGCAGAAGATCTGCACAGACACTTCTCCAAAGAGGACATCCAGATGGCCAACAGGCACATGAAATGATGCTCAGCGTCACTCAGCATCAGGGAAAGACAAATCAAAACCACACTGATACCACCTTACACCGGTCAGAGTGGCTAAAATGAACAGATCAAGAGACTACAGATGCTGGTGAGGATGTGGAGAAACGGGCACCCTCCTACACTGTTGGTAGGAATGTAAACTGGTGCAGCTGCTCTGGAAATCAGTGTGGAGGATCCTCAAAAAACTATCAGTAGAACTCCCTTATGACCCAGCAATAGCACTGCTAGGGATTTATCCAAAGGATACAGAAGTGCTGATGCATAGGAGCACATGTACCCCAATGTTCATAGCAGCACTGTCAACAATAGCCAAATCATGGAAAGAGCCTAAATGTCCATCACTTGATGAGTGGATCAAGAAGATGTGGTATATATACACAATGGAAAACTATATGGCAATGAGAAAGAATGAAATCTGGCCATTTGTAGGAAAGTGGATGGACCTCAAGGCTGTCATGCTAAGTGAAATAAGTCAGGCAGAGGACAGATACCATATGTTTGCACTCATCAGTCTAACAGGAGAAACCTAACAGAGGTCCGCAGGGAGGGGAAGAGGGAAAGAGAGTAGGGGAGAGAGAGGGACACAAATCATGAGAGACCACTGAATACTGAAAACAAACCGAGGGCTGAAGGGGGAGGGGGAGGGAGAGAAGGGGGTGATGGTCATTGAGGCGGGGCACTTGTGGGGAGAACTGGGGGTTATATGGAAATCAATTTGATAATAAACTATTATAAAAAAATAATAAAAATAAACCAATTTACTTGAAAGTTGCACTAACTGTATATAGTAAAATGTCTTCTAAAATACGGATAGCAATATTCTTTTTAGAAGGCAAATGTCTTTGTCTTAGTATTTTGTCCATTTCATCCACCATGAATAAAGTTTGAAATGTAAAACATGCATTTTACTTTTTAAAACAAATCATACTGTGGGGTAAAGGGTAGGGGGCACCTGGGTGGGTCAGTCAGTTAAGCATCAGACTTTGGCTCAGATCCTGATCTCACAGTTTGTGGGTTTGGGCCCCAAATCGGGCTCTGTGTTGACAGCTCAGAGCCTGGAGCCTGCTTTGGATTCTGGGTCTCTCTTTCTCTGCCCCTCCCCTGCTCTCTGTGTCTCTCTCTCTCTCAAAAATAAACAAACATTAAAAAAATTAAAAAACCCCAAATCATATTGGTTTTTGGAATAAAGTACAAGACTGATTCATGTTCTTGTGGTATGCCACCTAACACTTGTTTTTTAAGAGCTGTTGAAAGAGGAAAATGCTTGCTAAACCAGCAAGCAGAATCCTAGACCCACTACCTCAAACACTATCTATGAAGATTTTAGCCTCTAGGAGGATCAGCTATTTCAAATTTGTTCTCCATTATTGGGAGGAAAAATATTAATTTAACCTCCTTTCATTTTCACTCTTTCCCTCCTTTTATTTTCATTCATTCATCTTTCTTTCCAGGACTATCTGTGACCAGACCAGATCTTCAAACAATGCACTGGGTTATACAACAAATTTATTTATTTTTTAATGTTTATTTGTGAGAGAGAGCGAGCGAGCAGGGGAGGGACAGAGAGAGACACACAGAAACCAAAGCGAGCTCCAAGCTCTGAGCTGTTAGCAAAGAGCCCAAAATGAGACTTGAACTCATGAACCGTGAGATCATGACCTGAGCCAAAGTTGGATGCTTAACCGACTGAGCCAACCAGGTGCCCCACAAATTTAAAACTTAGAGTTTGATTAATGACTACCTAGAAATAAAATCCTATTTCACTCTCCTGTCTGATAATATGTATTTATTTAATGCTCTTTTACTGTATTTCTGTGGAGTAGATTTTTTTATGTTTATTTTTGAGAGACAGGGAAAGAGAATGAGCAGGGGAGAGGCAGAGAGAGAGAGGGACAGAAGATCGGAAGCGGCTCTGCTCCAGCAGAGAGCCTGATGCAGGGCTCAAAGACACAAACTGTGAGATCGTGACCTAAGCTGAAGTCAAATGCTTAACTAACCCAGCCACCCAGGTTCCCCAAGAAGTGTTGATTTCTAATTAACATTGCCCACATGTAAATAGGAAATATTTCATAATTTAAAATATCCATAACTATGAAGTTACAGGATATATGAATTAATAAATAAGGTGTGTTAAATCTATTAACTCACATTCTCTTGAAACACGAAGCAGCTTAGTAGTGCCGTTGCCTGTTCTGCAGACAGGTCATTGAAAAGACCATTAAACATCATCTCAGTCAGGAGGAGCTCATCAGCACTAGATAACCATAAAAGAGAGGATAAATTCCAAATCACAATATAAAAATACACATATGTATACATACATGCTTAAAACCTAAGAAGTTGTTTTTTTTTTTAATGTTTATTTATTTTGAGAGAGAGAGAGGGAGGGAGGGGAGGAAGAAGCGAATCCAAAGCAGGCTCCGAGCTGTCAGCTCACAGCCAGAAACAGGGCTCAGTTTCATGAACAATGAGCTCATGACCAGAGCCAATTAACAGGAGTCGGATGCTGAACTCACTAAGCCAGGTGCTCCAAAATGTAACAAGTTTTAAAATAAAGCGTATTATTTCACCATGATAAGTAATCAATGAGGAATGACAAAGATTTAAGAAAATGGCAGCTCTTTATATTCATCAACTTATCAATAATAAATCTAAAATGGGAATTTCATGTAAAAATCCCATTCTAGCAAACACCAAAATGCAAACATTTATGGAAATAATTTCTTAATTCTCAGTATACCAAAAAGAGTCATCAGCATTTTTTCTCTGCGTCCAGGGATCCATTTAATTGCTTTTAAGTTATTAAACAAATAATATATAACACAAAGGGATAATAAAAAACAACTTCAGTAGAAATCTTGATTAGAACGTACCCATAGTAGACACACATTTTATTCCAGTTCCCCAATGTTGAGAATGTGTATAACCCAGATGGGCAATGGCCTTTAAATGCTAAGAACTGCTGCTCATCAACTGTCATCCACAAATCTGGACTATATCCACGTAGTATATACAATTCCAAATTTCAAATACATCCCTATAAGGTACTAGCTCATCATCACTTCTGTTTTCTTTTCCTTTACTTAACATTATCAAAATATACTACTGACCGCAGATTTTAAATACATGTCTTTTAAAGATTGTAGTTTATCTTTATTTTTGGTTACTTCTTGAATCAAAATATATAATTTTTAAAATTTTTGACAAGTTGTAATTCTGTTGAAGAGAGGAAGGCTATCCTCTTTGCTGCATAATTATAGTCCAATGTTTTCATATTCTGGTTTATATTATAAAGATAAGAATAATGGGGGTCCCTGGGTGGCTCAGTTGGTTAAGCATCCAACTTTGGCTCATGTCACAATCTCATGGTTCATGAGTTCGAGTCCCATGTCAGGCTCTATGCTTGATGGCTTTGGAGCCTGGAGCCTGGTTTGGATTCTGTGGCTTCCTCTCTCTCTCTCAAAAATAAATAACCATTAAAAAAAAAAAAGACTGGAATAATCCAACAAATTTTTTTTTATCTCTCCAACTTTTTCTTGATGATTTCCTTGTATTTACAACTGTCTTCAGTATTTTACCACATAAAAACCATATCAAAAACAATTTAGCAAACCAGTCATAAAACATCAAAGACTATTTGTTATAAATCCTTCTAGTAGAATGAGATGATCCAAGTTCTTAGCAGAAAGCATTACATAACTCCTTCTTGAGCAGAAAGTAAAGTAAGTAAGAATCTTAATATTTTCTTTCTGTCCTTAGAGACCTGTTATTCCCTTATTGATTCTTGAATTTGAGAACTTACCTATAGTCTAAGGTTTTTGCTTATATGATTAATTTCACTATCATCACTATGTCTCCTGATTTGTCTGATAACTGCAAAATATCTTTCTTGTTTTCTCTATGCCATCAGGGATGGAAAACAAAAAATGATAAATTTTCAACTGTGTTCAAAGGAAGCTACAAAAGCCAACAAAGACAGTGTCTCTAGAATTCTGTAATCAAGGTTCCATAAACTATCTTACATTTATAAAACATTAACTGTGAGGGTGTTGACTCTATTTTTAATGTTTATTCACTTCTGAGAGAGAGTGTGACAGAGTGTGAGTGGGGGTAGGGAAGAGAGGGAGACACGGAGTCTGAGGCAGGCTAAAGTCCAAGCTGTCAGCATAGAGCCTGATGCAGGATCATGACCTGAACTGAAGGGAGGATGCTTAATGATTAAGCCATCCACGCACCCCAGGTATTAACTCTATTTTAAAAAAAATAAGCAAACTTTACTTTCTGACTTCTAAAAAAGGATAAAGTCTCTAATTATCAATCTTTAGAAGTAATTTTAACTGTTCAAAAGTAAAGTTAAAAACTAAATTTGGGCTCCTGATGGTAAAACGAGAGTTAAGTCAAACAAAGAGGACAATAAAAATAAGGCAAGACTACTTGGAGGAACTACATATGTATACTACATATACACACTACTAAGGCAGACAAGAAAGATTACTAGATCACAGGAGAGTGATCTAACAGGCTATACACGCAATTATGTAAAAAAAAAGGGGGGGGGTGAGGAGCTCAAAATAAGACTGGAGAAATTCACAGCAAGTTTCATAACATCTAGGAAAAATATGCAGGAATTTGCAGGATTTGGGGTGGGAGTGAGGGAAAGGTCATGCTAAGATAAAGAAATATGTGTGGGATGTGGCTACAGCGGAAGGACAACAACACACTAAATTATGACATTTATTCTAAAAGCATTAGGGAATAACTGACAAACTTTTACTAAAAGGACAGGACAGGATTTGTGCTTTGGAAAGAATACTCTGAAAGCAGTATAATGGAATGGGTTAGAAGCACTCAACATAGAGAGCAACAAAAAGAAGGGCTTCTATAGTACTCTAGCAAGAAATAATGAAGGCACACAGATAGTCAGTGGGAATAGTTAAAATGGCACAGACGTACAGGAAACACTCAGCAAGACTGGAAGACAGAGAGAAGGAAGAGAAGACTAGAACTCCCAAAATCTTGCCTTTATTTTTTTTAATATATATTTTTTTAAATTTATTTTTGAGAGAGAGAAGGACAATGTGAGCAGGGGATGGTCAGAGAGAGAGGGAGACAAAGAATCCAAAGACAGGCTCCAGGCTCAGAGCTAGCTGTAAGCACAGAGCCTGACACAGGGCTCGAACCCACCAACTGTGAGATCATGACCTGAGCCGAAGTTGGACGTTTAACCGACTGAGCCACAGAGGCACCCCCAAATTTTTGCCTTTAGGGGCTGGATCTTATTCAGCAAGACAGAGAGCAGAGGGAGAAGCAAATCCTGGGGGAAAGGTAACATACTTTCCTATGTGATATTATTACCTCTTTCCCTCTAAATAGTCTATTTTAGAATAAAACCAATACCATTCTCCCAAGAGTAAATCCACATGCAGATACCTAAGAGAAATTTTCTATGTTGTTAAATTCTATATAATGTTATAAAGAAATAATTCCAACAACATTAATTTCGGCATATGTATTAGCAGCAGTGCTGTGGTCAAGGTTTAGTCCGGGTAAACTATTACCTTTATGACATCTACAATTCTTTAATAACAAAGTAGGAAAGCAGGTTTCAGGAAAACGAGACACCAACGTGCCAGATCTAACTTAAACAACTGATATATTTGACTCACACAGTAACTAAGAAATTCCAAATTAGCTTGTGAACACTTAAAGAAGGAATTTCATTTCACCCAAAGATCTGGATTTAGGGCTTTTCTAAACCGAAAAATCTGATAGCACATTAATCTGTAATAACAACTGGGGCTGGGTAGTTGCTGCCCCCTTCTGGCAGCCAAGAATGTTCTGTTTTACCACACTGCGCTCCTGGTTGGCCCCTGCAGACATGAGTTCTTAACATCGAACTAAATGATCAGTAACAACAGTACGAACCGGCCTTCTGCATACATGTCTGAAACTACACACAAGGCCTGTAATTCTCTGGCTCCATTCATTAGGGCCATGGTGGATACACAAGAAACTGTTTCAAAAACATTTTTTATTAACTCACAGAGAGTAATGGTTGTTAACCATGGACAAAACAAGATAAATCTTCACACTAATGGAAATCACAAGGGACCTTGATCCAGAACCAATAGCCCCTTCCAGAGATTCTGATGCACAGAAACCACCAGAGACAATGAAATGACTGCTACATTTCAGTCATTTAGTTTTAAGGTCATCTGTAATATGGCAAAAGATCACTAAAATAGACAATATCTTATATCCAGTTTTATGCTGTGGCCTATATGTTATGCTGTAATTCCTTTTTTGTTAGCCCAAAACTTTAATAACATCTCTAATACATATAAAAGGATAATGGTTATTACACTAAAGCTTAAGGTGGGAAAATGTTCATAGCTGTAAAAAGAATTCAGTATACAAAACTATGTATAAACTAAGATTACAATTATGTAAAAATCCAGAATGCATTAACAAAAAGAAAAAAAGGATTACATTAATGTGCTAATTTCATTTGTATTAAATAGTAGGATGGCAGGGTGGGGGGGGTGCCTGGGTGGCTTAGTTAGTTGAGTGTTTGACTTTAACTCAGGTCATGATCTCACAGTTCATGGGTTCAAGCCCCAAGTCAGGCTCCGTGTTGAAAGCTTGGGCCTGGAGCCTGCCTCAGATTCTCTGTCTCACTCTTTCTCTGGTCCTGCCCTGCTCATGTTCTGTCTCTCAAAAATAAATAAACAAAAAAAATTTTTTTTTAAATAGTTGGGTGGAAGACATTTTTTTAATATTCATTTATTTACTTAAGAGAAGAGAAGAGAAGAAAAGAGAAAAGCACGAGCAGGGGAGGGGCAGAGAGAGAGGGGGAGAGAGAGAACCCCAAGCAGGCTCCACACTATCAGTGTGGAAACATGAGATCATGACCTGAGCCAAAATCAAGAATTGGACACTTAACTGACTGAGCCACTGAGGCAAACCTAAGAGATTTAAAAAAAAATTCTTTTTCTGATTTCTCTAATTTAATTATTTTCTAATCCCTCAATTTCATCATCAAAAACTGTATTTATTGGGTCGCTTGAGTTGCTCAGTCGGTTAAGCGTCCAACTCTTGGTTTTGGCTCAGGTCATGATCTCACAGCTTGTGAGTTCAAGCTCCGCATCAGGCTCTGCATGCTTTGTCAGCATAGCCTGTTTAGGATTTCTCTCTCTCTCTCAAAATAAATAAACTTAAAAAAAAAGGCATATTTTTAAAAAAGCTGCATTTACTATAGAAGGCATTTTACAAACTTTTTATTTAAAACAGCTTTTTCTCCCAAAAGATTTATAGCCCTTACATAAAACACACTATCTCATTTTAAAATCAGTTTTTTAAACAACCAGGTTTTACCTGCTTATCTCACAAGCCACTCGTCCTTTCATCTCTATGACATCAGAAGAAGTAGCAAATCCCAACCTCCTTAAAACACGTTTGCGGCATTTGAGCTCATCCATTTGTAGGACAGTTCTTGCTTTCTTTAGTTCTCGCTTTGCAGATTTAATATCTATTGCAATCTAAGGCATATAAAAACATAAAGGAAGTTCAATAAAGTGAACAAAGTAATAAAATTTACTCATGCAGTGAAATAAAAAATCTTTTATAAGGATGCCTTACAAGGACACCTGGAGCTTCTTACATACCTAGGATATTACAAAAAGGAATGATACATCTGTAGCTATTAAATACTTGTAGAAATGTTAAATGTATGGAAATATAAACATCCATTTGAAAAATTTAAGGCAACTTAGGGAGATTTAGGAGTTGATAAAGTTCAAGAAGTTGGGGGACAGAGTATGGTTCATGCTTAAATAAGGAGCAAGAAGGAAAGTCTAGAAGGAAAGTAGGAAAGCCAGCAGCTAGGTAAGATAACCTGTTGGAGATGGAAAAAGCCAGGGTTAGAATAGGCTTTCCCAAGACGAGATGTGGCAATCATGCTTCTAAAGCAGCATCAGCTCCAGCTTTTCATACCTAGAAAACAAGGGCTTGGCTTAGAGAACAGGAAAGAGGAGGGATGTGAATCTTATTTCTTGGCTACTCATATTTCCCCCATGATGTCCTGAAAGGTGTTCCTTTCTCTTTGCCTTCTAATTCTATCATAAAACTGCCAAAGCTGGAAATGGCTTTAGCAAAAAAAAACCTGGTCTTTATTCGGTACTTTAAAAGAAAAAAGGTATTTTTAGGTCATCCTTCAGAGTGGATGAGTTTTAAAATTCATTTAATCAGTAAATACTACATACTTTCAAACTGTGACAAGAATATCATAGTACAAGAGCAAAAAAATACTGGACTCCTGAGGTTAGGGTTTCAAGTTCAGAAAAAGAATGGCAAAAAGAAAATTTTAGGGAATGGAAATTAAAATAAAAAGATTCTAGAATTTTCCAGATAACTTATTAAAATTCAACTGAGGAGCAGAAATAATAAAGGCATTAACAGTGGTCAGTAATAGATATTTATTGATAGTTAACTATGTACTCTATTTTCAGTGCTTAACATTATTTTTATTTTTAATCTGAATGAGAGTGAGTGCATGAGTGGGGTAGGGGCAAAGAGGGAGAGAGTTCAAGTCTCTTTGTTTTTGTGTTGTTGAATTGTTAAGAGTGACTCTCTGGTGGAAACAGAGAAAGTAAATGTAAGCAGGAAGGGAGCTGATACAATGGTCCCAGTGAGAGATGAACAGACCAGGATCACGAGTATCCTTGTAGAAGTTACTATCACTTTTGGTCTCTCTGTTTCCTCATCTTGAGCAGTACCTTCATGGTGGACCAGAGCATAGTGCACTACATGTCCACTGAGAATACAGCTGCTGTGCCCCACTGCAGCCCAGGGCTCCATTATGTGAGTTCACAGAAAGCTAGAAAGACTGTTATAAAACTGTGAACTGAACATATTATTCTGTTAAGCCAAGAAGTTTCCACTCATACACTTGTTCAATGAATACTAGACACCTATTTTATACAGAGATCATTGGGATATGGGAGAGTACAAGTAAGTTAAAATGAAATGCCTGATCCTAAAGAGCTTAAAATAATAGTTTGCGAAATAGGAAGACTAAGGTGATAAAAGCGGCATGCGATATAAGCTGAAAAGGTTTAATAGCCAGGAGCTGAAGTTTAAAGGAGGAAGGAACATTTTTCTATAGTACAAAAGAGTCTAGTTGAAGAGAAGTATGTAGTGGAAAGGAATGTCTTGACTTCAAAAGCTTTTCCTAAATTCATTATTCACAATGGTTAAGCTCTTCTGGTTAGAGACTACAGCTAATTAGTCTAAAAGCTGAGCTATTACAACTTCATACCACTAGGAAGGCTATAATCAAAAACACAGACAATAACAAGAGTTGGTGAGAACAGAGAAATGAGAGCTTTCATAAATTGCTGGTAAGAATGTAAAGTTATATAGCCACTTGGGGAAAAAGTCGGCAGTTTCTCAAAAGGTCAAATTAAACATACACTTACTATATGACCCACCAATTCTACCCAGTTCCATCCAGGAGAAATGAAAATATATCCACATAAAACTTGTAGATAAATGTTTGTGGCAAAATTACTCAAAATAGCCAAAAAGTAGGAAAATGTGTACCATGTGTTAAATCATTAAACAAAACGTGGTATATCCACACAACAGAATATTTTCCAACCATAAAAAGGAATAAAGTACTAATTCATGGCTACAGCATGGATGAGCCTCGAAGATTATGCTAAGTGGAGAAGGCAGACCAAAGGGCCACATACTGTAGGATTTTACTTATACGAAATCTCCAGGATAGGCAAACTGATCGAGGCAGAAAGGAGATTTGTAGTTGCCAGAGGCTGGAAGATGGGGGAAATACAGTGACTGCTAATTGGCATGAGATTTCTTTTGGGGGTGAGGGAAATATTCTGGAATTTTGACAGTGGTATGGTGGCAGTTATCTGTAAATACACTACAAACCACTAAACTGTACACTTTAAAAGGGTAAATATTATGATACATGAATTATATTACGTTAAAAAAACTGTGAAGAAAAACTATCAAATACCAAATTATAATAAAATGATCTTCATCTTGTCTTGCTTATACTAAGAGTTGATAGTCTCCTTAAAAGACAGGTAGACATTTCCCTGTGTTAGGTGATGAAACCAATAGGAAAAGAAAATAGAAAACACACATTCCTCTATTTAGTGAAACACATAAAATTTTATAATACAAACTAAGTGTCTGCCATACCTGTGCTTTTTTTTCACAAAGCGTATACACTGTTTCCAAATTTGGATCATTGTGAAGTGGATGAGAATACATTCTATGTTCAAAAGCCTCTACTTTCTGGATAACTTTTTTTAGCCCTTGATCTTGAATGCCCATATCATCGATAGGATCTAATAAAGGAACACCATCAGGAAAGCGTTTCTGAACTTCCTGAAACAAAAAAATAATTTTTTTCACTTTAACTACAAAATTATTTAAGACTAAATAAATAGTTCCTTCTAGGTTTTTCTGTGCACAAATGTATAGAGAAATGCACTTAAACTGAACTGCACTTTTCCACTGCATTTGGTTTTGGAAACTCCTTTTGAAGCATATTATGATTTACTGACACAGGGATGTGTTAAATTTATTAATAATTTTAGTATTTAGAGCTGAATAGTTCTGAGTGTGGTACAACTTGTTGATAAACACATTATTATACATTTAGGTTGCTGTAATCTTTCACTGTCATAAATAATCCTATATTAAACAACTCAAGTGTAAACTGTTTTCATTTTTCTCATTGTTTCCTTGGGGCTGATTCCTGGGGGTGGGGTGGGTTGGGGACACTACTGGGTTGAAAGACATAAACTTTTTAAAGGGTCAAGATTCCTATCATTTAGTGTGTGTGTGTGTGTGTGTAACATGATTTAACTGTTAAATATAATGAAAATCTGTATTCAGAGAAGGGACAGCTCACTGTAGGCTGGTATTGCCCTGGGAGACTTTCAGGGTCTTGGGAAAGGCCTTACGGTACAATAAAATTTGGTGAGTTAGGGATTAAAAAAACAACAACAACAAAAACCAGTTTATCCACATAAAAATTCTATAAAACTGTCAAGAGAATTATTCAGTTCAGGAAGCCTGCCTAGGACCACAGCCTGAATGTTCCTGCTCTACAATGAAAGTATCCTGTTTATCTGTGTTTTCTCAAATTCTAGTACAGAGCCTTTGCTCCAAGGTAAATTGATAATCGAAATGTTTGTTAACCAAGTAACAGAACTACTTTTTCTTCCCCTCCTGGAAAATAAATTTCCAGAATACCGTATTTTTCTTACTGAAAATAAAACTCAAAAATGGTTACAAGTCCTAGCACATGATTTTATACATAAAAATTTTAATGCAGTCTAGTTATTTTTATGCAACAAATAAAGCAAAACATATTTTGCAAAAAATAGTAGCCAGGTTTTCCTTTTTGAGTTCTCCTTTACTTCTCACTTTTGGTATATTCAAGGAGTGGACAATCTATAAGAAAATCATAAACTTCCACTACTGTCAGTGTTTATAGTTGTTTTTTTGAAAGAAAGCAATATATTTTAAAGCATTTAAGCTGCCTTGTTATAAATTCTATTTTTACATAAAGTTTATATTTAAATATATAAAATTAATATGTGTACCTGTATTGACTTTAAAACACTCTGTCTATTATCCACTGGTCGAAGGTCTTTAGGAATATAAAGCCTGACACTGCTGATAGCAGACAGCAGGTGCACCAAAACTGGAACAACCTACCAAGGAAAAGTTATAGAATACTACAATTAAAACCGTGTATTTTCAAAATCTGCCATTTCCCAAATTTAGCTTGAATCCTTAAAACAAAGCATTTATAATTTGTGACACATATTACTAAGTAGATAAAAATCACTGTGGAAGCTCATCAGAAAACTGTATTTCAAAAGTAAAAACGAATTCAAACTTCTAAATAACAGGCAAACAGATGATACCAAAAAATAAGTTCTTCCCTCAACATAGAATCCACACTTTATTTATTTGTATGTACTCATTATTGGCAATTTTTGAATAGCTTAAAATATAATAGCACCACAAAGGAAGGAAAGATTCCTGTTTAGCTTTAGATGGCTGAACAGGATTCATGTAAGTTCTAATTGTGTTGGAATGAAGAGATCAAAAAAGTATTTTAACCACAGAAAACAGCAAACTCCATTAGACGTAATTTTCAATCACCTATCTTCAAACTTTCTTTCATGCTTTCTCCTGACAAGAATATCTTTTCCTCACCATGAAGTACACCATTTTGCTTCCTTTAAGTACATTGCCTTTACATTTAGACGTCACCTGTACACTGAGAAGTTAACACTTTCAAAGGTCCAAATGCATCAGTATATTGTTCTCAATGGCTGCCTTTCCTCTGATCACTACTAAAGAAAATTGTCCTTGGCTTGCTGGTTACAAATATATTCACAGTGTTTTACTGAACAAAATGGTACAGCAGTTGAGCACAGTTTCTGGAGTCAAGGCTGCCTAGGTTTTGAATCAGTTTTCTGTTAGCTTTGAGACCTTGAGGAAGTCTCCTAAATTTTTTAGGGTTCCATTCTTCCCATTTTAAAAATGGAGATGAAATAATGTCTGTCTCACTAAACTGTTGTGAGAATGAAATGAAACGATGCATGTAAGTATTTTAAAATAGTGCCTAAGCACCTTTAAAAAATGTTATTTAGTGTAAAAGCTAACAGAGCACAGATCATATTCAAATACCAAAGAGAAAAACAAGACAAAATGTATTGTTTAAAGCAGACAACTACAATTTATTTGTAAATGACCAAAATAATACAACAAATTATCCACTGTATTTTCTCAACTAGATCTTTTCAACTATTAATAGTTTGCCATATGTACTTTTCCTCTTTTTAGCTAAGACTTTGGGATTTTGGGGCGGGATGAGTGTTTTAGTTTCTGCCTTCCTTTTTCCTCCTTCTATTTTAACCATTTAAAATTAGTTTGCACTCAACCAACTGAACCACTCAGGTGCACCCAAAATGCTCAATTTCTAATGCAGTTTCCTATAATACACTCTATTCCAAAATGGTCAGCTCTCACATTAAGGACAAGAAAGACACACTATACAGTCACTCACAGAAATGTGTCCTTTAAGTGCAAGGAAAGGAAATTCCCAAGACTTAAGTTCTATAAATGAGAAGTTAAGTGCTTAAAAATCATTGAACAGTTGCCAGAAAATGATAAATCTCTACAGAGAGATCTAAAAACATACAATATTTGGATTAGAATAGTTTACCCAATTCTCTAACCATAATAATCTTATAAAGTAACTTAAAATTCAGGTTCATCATGACACAATACTGGTTTATAGAAATCTAAATAATCCCATGGGCAATTATTGCAAACTTGTTAGAATACCAATGGTAGAAATAGACCTTTCAAATCTTTGCAAGTTGGCCACACATCAGTTTCCCCTTTTAAGATAAGCAAATGAGGGTGGAGGAGTTAAGACAGCAAAGAAGGAGGTAGACAGTAGTATTGAGGCCAGATCACTTGGAACACCCCAGGAAATCCACCTGTGGCCTAGCAAAAGGATCTCCACAGCTGGAGGGAGATAGTGTACCAGATGCAAGGTCTGTGGAAGTGAATTGGAGGAGAGAAAAACAGGGATGCTGTGAGGGGGAGGGAACACTTTATGTGGAGAGACAAAAGAGAGAGGGGTTAAAAGAGTGCAACACTGAGTTCGCACAAGAGGAAAACCTCTCTGGACCATGGACTGGGAGTGAGAAGTAGTGAATGTCAAACATTTTTTTTCCAACAGTGTATGGAGCTCTAAGTTGGAGGTTTTGGAAGTGTACAGCTTTCCCTGAGGCAGAGCTGTGGTGTCTGATCCTAGGGAGGAAAGAGCTGGCCCTGGAGTGCACAGCATGGCATAAAGATCTCAGGAGCACATTCCCCTTCCTGGACTACTTTTGGAAGAGGGTATATTGCCTCTCCAAGGACCTTGCAGGTGCCAAAGACCCTTCAGCGCAGGACAAAGAAGTGAGCCCAGCAGGGATAGAACCTTATTGCTGCTTTTAGGGGTGCTACGCCATAGATTCTGCACATGCCACAGGTGTAGGAATGTTTTTCTGGGACAAAGGACATCAGACACAGTGTGGAGAGGCTCTATTCTAGAGGAGGGGGCGGTCTGCATGGTGCCAGATCCTTTTAAGAGTCTGAATTCTGAATCCCAGCCATTCACCAAAGAAAAAACGCAGGACAGCTGTGGCACAGGACGAGCTGATGGGACTCAGTATGATGGGACTTTAGAGAACAGCACAGCAGCCCCTAGTGGAGGCAGGACTCACACCAAATCCTGTCCACCTGACACTGCTTACTTACTGGGGCAAGACTGACTCTGACCCAGTACAGTGGGCTTCTCCTCCAAAAGACCAGCAGAGCCGGCATTCCACCTGTACCGAGTGTACTTAAAATTGCATGCTTCAAAATAACACTGGCAGTTCTGGTGCAAATAGGGCCAGCTTTTTTCTTTCTTTCTTCCCTTTTCTTTGTTCTTTTGGAATTAGTCACAGTTTATTTTTTTAGTCTCCCTTTTCTGGTTTTTTCACTTTCTTTTTCTTTGGAATCAGCCTTATAGGTTTTTTAAAAAAATTATCTCTTTCATTTACTTTTTCTCCTTCTTTTTGGATCATGCCACCCCTTTTTCCATGATTATGACAAATTAAAGCACAAATCGTTAAAGGTCCAAATATTTTCCACTGCAATCAAGGAGGAGCTCTGCAGAAGACTGACCAGTGGGATACAGCAGCCAAAATGAAACAAGAGAGTGCACACAGCATAAACCAGAAACACTTCCGGATATGCCAGGTCCTAAAAAGTATATGACTCCTTTTAAATATAGCATAATTTTCAGAAACATAACACGTTTTCAAAACATGCAAAAAACAGAAACTTATCCAAAATAACAAGACAGAGGAATTCTCCCTAAAAGAAAGGTGAAGAAGAAATCATAGCCAGGGACTTGCTCAAAACAGATATAAGCAGTATATTTAAAAAGAATTTAGAGCAACAGTCATACAACTACTAGTTGGAATTAAAAAAGCATAGAAGACACCAGAGAAACTCTTCCAGCAAAGAAAGACCTATAAACTACTCAGGCTGAAATTAAAAATGTAACTGAGATGCAAACTGACTGAATACAGTCACTATAATGACTGAATAAACAGAGTAAAGAATAGCAGATAAAGAAGATAAAATTATGAAAAACAATGAAGCTAAAAAATAAGAGGTAAAAAAACTATTAGACCACAAGGTGAGACATAGGGAACTTAGTCATTCCATAAAACAAAACAATATCCCTATCATTACAGTCCCAGAAGAAGAGCATGGTAAGGGGACAGAAGGTTTACTTGAACAAATTATAGGTGAGACTTCCCTAACCTGGGGAAGGAAAGAGACACTCAAGTCCAAAAGGCACAGAAAATGGATCCCCTCAAAATTAGCAGAAACAGGTCAGCAAGACATAGTGAAATTGAAAATATAAAGATAAAGAGATTCTTAAAGCAGCTAGGGACAAAAGGTCCTTAATCTACAAGTGTAGATGCAGAAGATTAGTAGCAGACCTGCCCACTGACACTTGTCAAGACAGAAAGGAGTGGCAGGAAATATTTAACAAGCTGAATGGGAAAAATATGCAACCAAGAATTCCTTATCCAGCAAGTCTGTCATTCAGAATAGAAAAGATTTACTGCCCAGACAAATTAAAACTAAAGGAATTTCTGACCACAAAACCAGCCCTGCAAGAAATTTTAAAGGAGAATCTTTGAAGAGGAGGAAAAAAATAAAAAAAACACAAGACCAAAGTAACTAAGACTTAAAAGAACCAGAGAACATTGTCAGAAACACCAACTCTGTAGGTAACACAATGGCACTAAATTCTTACCTTTCAATAATCACTCTTAAAGTAAATGAACTAAATGCTCCATCAAAAGGCATCAGGGATCAGAATGGATTAAAAAAATACGATCCATGTATATGCTGCCTAAAAGAGCCTTATTTTAGACTTAAAGACATCTGCAGATTCAAAGTGAGAGGATGAAGAATCATCTATCATGCTAATGGATGTCAAAAGGAAGCTGGAGTAGCCATACTCATATCAGACAACCCAGATGTTAAAATAAAGATGGTAACAAGAGAAGAGGAAGGGCATTATATCATAATTAAGGGGACTATCTACCAAGAAGATCTAACAAATTTAATATTTATGCCCCCAACTAGGTGATCCCCAAATATATGAATCAATGAATCACAAACATAAAGAAACTCATTGATAAGAATAAAATAACAGTAGGGGACTTTAATACCCTACTTACAGCAAAGGACAGACCATCTAAGCAGAAAATAAACAAGGAAACAACAGCTTTGAATGACACACTGGACCAGATGGACTTAACAGATATATTCAGAACATTTCACCCTAAAGCAGAAGAATATACAATCTTCTCAAGTGTACATGGAACACTCTCCAGAAGAGATTACATGCAAGGCCACAAATCAGCCCTCAACAAGTATAAAAAGACTGAGATCAAGTATGCAATGAAATCATGAATATTTTCAGAACACAACACTATGGAATTTGAAGTCAACTGCAAGGAAAAATTTAAAGGAAAGCCCTCAAATACATGGAGGTTAAAGAATATCCTACTAAAGAATGAATGGGTTAACCAGGAAATTAAAAAAGAGATTAAAAAAATATATGGAAGTCAATGAAAATGAAAACATGAGAGTCCAACCCTTTGGCATGGAGCAAAGGCAGTCCTAGGAAGAAAATATACTGCAATTCAAGCCTTCCTCAAGAAGAAAGGTCACAAATAAACAATCTAACCTTACACCTAAAGGAACTAGAAAAGGAGCAGCAAATAAAGCCTAAAGCCAGCAGAAGAAGATAAATAATAAAGATTAGACCAGAAATAAATGATATAGAAACAAAAAAACCTCCAGATCAATGTAACTGAGAGCTGGTTTGAAGGAATAAACAAAAATGATAAACCCCTAGCCAGACTCATCAAGAAGAAAAAAAGAAAGGATCCAAATAGATAAAAATCACAAATGAAAGAGGAGATAATCACAGTTAACACCACAGAGATACAAAAATTTATAAGAGAATACTACGAGGGGCACCGGGGTGGCTCGGGTGGTCTTAACCATCTGACATCAGCTCAGGGTATGATCTCAAGGTGTGTGAGCTCAAGCCCCGCATGGGGCTCTGCGCTGACAGCTCAGAGCCTAGAGCCTGCTTCACATTCTGTGTCTTCCTCTCTACCCGTCCCCAACTCATGCTGTCTCTCAAAAAATAAATAAAAACATTACAGAAAAAAAAAGAATACTATGAAAAATTATATGCCAAAGAATGAGGCTAACTGGAAGAAATGGACAAATTCCTAGAAACTCTTATGCTATCAAAACTGAAACAGGAAGAGACAGAAAACTTGAATAGACCCATAATCACCAAAGAAATGGAATCAGTAATCACAATCTCCCAACAAACAAGAGCCCTGGGCCAGATGTCTTCCAGGGGAATTCTACCAGACATTTAAAGAAGAGTTAATACTCACTTTTCTCAAACATGTTCCAAAAAAAAGAAATGAAAGGAAAACTTCCAAACTCCTTCTACCAGTTAAGCATTACCTTGATTCCAAAACCAAAGACCCCACTAAAAAAGGAGAACTACAGACCAAATTCCCTGATGAACATGGAAGCAAAAATTCTCAGTAAGATACTAGCAAACTGAATCCAACAGTATATTAAATAACTATTAATCACAATCAGGTGGGATTTATTGCTAGGCTGCTAGGCTGGTTCAACATTTGCACATCAATCAATGTAATATACCACATTAATAACAGAAAGGATAAGAACCATACAATCCTATCAATAGATGCAAAAAAAAAAAGCACATGAGAAAATACAGCACCCATTCTTGAGACAGAGAGAGACAAAGAGAATATTCCTTGACATCAAAAAGGCCATATCAAAAGACTCACCATTAATATCCTCAATGAGGAAATACTGAGAGAGATCCCCCCTAAAGTCAGGAATACGACAGGGAAATGCACTCTCACCAATGTTTTTCAACATAGTGTTGGAAGTCCTAGCCTCAGCAATTAGATAACAAAAAGAAATAAAGGGCATACAAACAGGCATGGAAGAGGACAAACTTTCACTCATTTGAAGATGACATGGTACTCTAAGTAAAAAACCCAAAGACTACACAAAAAAAGGCTAGAACTCATACATGAATTTAATGAAGTCACAGGATACAAAATCAATGTGTAAAAATCAGTTGCATTTCTATACACCATTAACGAAGCAGCGGAAAAATAAACCAAGGTATTAATCCCATATACAACTGCACCAAAAATGAGAAGATCCCTAGAATAAGCCTAACTAAAGAGGCAATACATCTATACCCTGAAAACTATGGAAAACTTATGAAAGAAACTGAAGAGGACACAAAGAAATGGAAAAGCATTCCATGCTCATGGACTGCAAGAACACTGTTAAAATGTCTATACTACCCAAAGCAATCTACATATGTAATGCAATCCCCATCAAAATACCACGAGCATTCTTCACAGAGCTAAAACAAACAATCCTAAAATCTGTATCAAACCAGAAAAAGACCCCAACTAGCAAAAGCAATCCTGTAAATAAAGAAGAAAAAAAAGGAGGTGTTATGGTTCTGAATTTCAAGTTATATCACAAAGCTGTAATCATCAAGTCAGTATGATACTGGCACAAAAATAGACACATAGACCAATGAAACAGAAAAAGAAAACCTAACAATGGATGTATAACTATATGGTTGATTCATCTTCAAAAAAGCAGGAAAGAATATCCAATGGAAAAAAAAGTCTTTTCAACAAAAGGTGTTGGGAAAATTGGACATCAACATGAAGAAAAGTGAAACTGGACCACTTTCTAACTACACAAAAATAAATTCAAAATGGATTAAATACCTAACTATGAGACAAGAAACTATCAAAATCCTAGAGGAGAACACAAGCAACAACCTCCATGACCTCAGCCACAGCAACTTCTTACTAGACATGTTGCCAAAGGTAAGGGAAATAAAAGCAAAAGTGAACTACTGGGACTTTATCTAGATAAAAAGCTTCTGCACAGTGAAGGAAACAATCAACAAAACTAAAAGGCAGCCTGTGGAATGGGAGAAGATGTTTGCAAATGACATATCTGATTAAAGGTTATTATATAAAATCTATCAAAAACTTCTCAAACTAAACACCCAAAACCCAAAAATTCCATTAAGAAATGGACAGGGGCATCTGGGTGGTTCAGGGGGTTAAGGTTCTAACTTCAGCTCAGGTCATGATCTCACAATTTGTGAGTTCAAGCCCCACACTGGGCTCTGTGCTGACAGATCAGAATCTGGAGCCTGCTTCAGATTCTGTGTCTCTGTCTCTCTGCCCTTCCCCCATTCACACTCTGTCTCTCTCAAAAATAAACATTAAAAAAAAGAAAGAAAGTAAAGGGCAGAAGACATACACAGACACTTTCCAGAGAAGACATCCAGGTGGCTTACATACACATGAAAAGATGCTCAACATCACTCATCATCAGAGAAATACAAATCCAAACCATGATGAGATACCACCTCAAACCTGTGAGAATGGCTAACATTAACAACACAAGAAACAGGTGTTGGTCAGCATGCCACAGAAAGGGGAATCCCCTTAGACTGCTGGTGGGAATGTAAACTGGTATAGCCCTCTAGAGAAAGGTGTTTTGGAGTTCTTCAAAGAACCAAAAATAGAACCAACCTACAATCCAGCCAATTGCACTATTAGGTATTTACCCAAAGGACACAAAAATACAGATTCGAAGGGGCATATACACCCCAATGTTTATAGCAACATTATCAACAATAGCCAGACTATGGGGGGGGGGGGTCCTAAATGTCCACTGACCAATGAGTGAATAAAGACATGATATCATGATATATATATATGTGTGTGTATATATATATATATATATATATATATATATGTGTGTGTGTGTGTGTGTATACATATATATATATATATATATATATATATGCAATGGAATATTACATAGCCATCAAAAAGAATGAAATCTTACCATTTGCAATGGCATGGATGGAGGTAGAATGTACTATGCTAAGCGAAATAAGTGTATCAGAAAAAACCAAATACATGATTTCACTCATGTGTGGATTGAACTAACCAAAAAGATGACCAAGGGAAAGGCTGGAGGGAAGAGAAGAAAGGGACACAAAGAGACTCATAATGACAGAGGATAAAATGAGAGTTGACATAGGGAGGTGGTTGTGAGATGGGCTAGATGGGTGATGAGTAGTAAGGAGGGCACTTGTGATAAGCACTGGGTGTTATATGGAAGTGTGGAATCAGTGAATTCTACTTCTGAAACCAACATTGTATTGTATAGTAACTAATTTAAATTATTAAAAAAGAAAAGATAAGCAAATGATAAGGTAGCTAACTTCAGAAGTAAGTTTAAGTGAATACATTCTAAATAAATTTCAGGTGATCTCATTTCTTCAAATCAAGGAAATTAAAATATATTTTTTCAATTTTTCATTCAGAAAAAATATATGTATCTTTTTAAAACGTTTATTTTTGAAGGAGAAAGAGAGTGTGAACAGGGGAGGGGTAGAGGGAGAGGGAGTCACAGAATCCAAAGCAGGCTCCAGGTTCTGCGCTGTCAGCACGGAGCCCAAACTCACAAGTCGTCAGATGATGATCTGAGCCGAAGTTGGAGGCTTAACTAACTGAGCCACCTGGGCAATCCCCAGAAAGGATATTTTTTTGAACTAACTACATTTTAATCAAGTCCAGGCCATGTTATTTAAACCACTGTGCTTTACTAAATTTTAGGTTTGTAAAAACCAAATGTGTGCCGTGGTTTAATTTTCTTTCCAGAATTCTGGAAATTAACCAAAAGCTTGAACAATCCAAACAGTATTTAAAAAGCTTAATTCTGTATCACACACACTCCAAGTTAAAGGAAAGAAAAATGACTATGGAAATACCACTTCCTACTCATATCTCATGCAAAGGAAGTCTGGTTTAAACCTACCTACAGTGTTACACATTAACTGCAGCTGAGAGATGAAATTTCCTTATAAATTGTCTAAGGAACCATTTCCTGCATCCAGGATTCCTAACCAAAATATTAATTTATAAAAGCGAACAATATTATACACATAAACCATCTCTTAAGGTTTAGTCCTTTTCTCTGTTTTACTATTGTGATCATTCACCTATACATAAAAGAACTCAGAGTTCTTTTTTAAAAAGGCATGTTGCATGCTCTGTGTACACTGCTTCCTCTGCTGGAAATGCAATTCTTTTCTGAAAATAGTCTTACAAGTCAGTCCATTTTCTTAATACTTCTTTTATAAAACCTTTATTGACCTCTCCCTACCAAACACACTCTACTCCAGTTAGAGGATACACTTTTGATGCTTACTAACATAAGCACAAAATGTTCCCCCCATTAAGCTGTAAACCCCCTGAAATCAGAGAACACACACACACACACACACACACACACACACACACACACACACCTCATACTAATACATCCCCACTTAATTCCTGGAAATAAACTGAAAAAGTGTTACACAATGGGACATCTGGGTGGCTCAGACAGTTAAGCATCCGACTCTTCATATCAGCTCAGGAAGATCTCACAGTTCTTAAATTCAAGCCCCAGGTCAGGCTCTCTGGGATGACAGCACAGAGCCTACTTGGGATTCTCTCTTCCTCTCTCTGCCCTTCCCCCATTCCTACTCGCGCACGCTCTCTCTCTCTCTATCTCAAAAATAAATTAAAAATGTTTTAATGTTTTATACATTGGGTGGCTCATTCAGTGAGGCTCTTGATTTCGGCTCAGGTCATGATTTCACGTTCAGGGGATTAAGCCCCATGTTGATGTAGAGCCTGCCTGGGATTCTCTCTCCTCTCTCTGCCCCTCCCCCACTCACTCACATACTCTCTCAAAATAAACCTTTAAAAATCTTTATACTTCAATTATGCCTCAATTTTAAAAATGTTGTAGAAATAGAGGAAAGACAGTTTGCCTAGAATCCAGTAGCATTTATCCTGCGCAGACTACTAATATGAGAGAAATCATGATCATTACATACTATAAAGCTTCTCAATATCTTTAAGTAAAATGAGCGCGGTTGGCTAAGCTACATAAAATCTGGGTCAGAAGCGTGATAGACAAGTGCTAACTCTAATGAATTAGTCATTAGATCATTCTCTTCAAGAGTCTAAGCATTCAGTGTGAAAAAATGCCATGACTTATCATCAGTTGTCTGCCAGGAGAAAAAAAGAATGTTGGCATGTGGGCCACATACGTATTTGCCATTTCAAGTTGCAATAACGTGAAAGGTCCCTTTGAATACAGTGACTATCAGCTAAATTGTGGGCGTTTTACTCTCATTTACAGTTAAGCACTCAACTAGAAAATACACAGTATGGAAAAAAATCATACAAATTATAACAGGGCTAAATTTGAGCAATAAAATTATATGATTGAGGAATTGAAACCAAATGCTATGTGGGATTCAGAAATAAATATACTTTTATCATTCTAAAACCTTTAGTAATGAATAATATCCTTCAATACTGACAATTCTGAATTTCACTGTCATTTCAAATCATCCAAAGCAACAGCCTATGATCTGCAATGGCAGATTTTAACTTCAATAAATCAAAGGTTATTAAATCATGTATCATCACAATGACATTTCCTAAAACTCCCAGGAATACACTACATACTTAGTGTTTTAAAATAACAGAAGTCCACGGGCTGCCTGGGTGGCTCAGTCGGTTAAGCATCCAACTGTGGCTCAGATCATGATCTCACGGTTCGTGGGTTTGAGCCCCACGTCAGGCTCTGTGCTGACAGCTAGCTCAGAGACTGGAGCCTGTCTTCAGATTCTGTGTCTCCCACTTCCTCTGACCCTCCCCTGTTCCTGCTGTCTCTGTCTTTTTCTCTCAAAAATAAATAAACATTAAAAAAAATAACAAAATTCCAGTATATCTACCTTCAAATACACACTTGGAATCTCAATATTGAAGTGTTACCTACAGTAATTTTGTCCTAATTATATAAAAAGGGTGTGTGTGTGTGTGTGTGTGTGTGTCTGTGTGACATGTTCAAGAAATACAGGCATCTCATATGGCAAAATGAATGTCTTGGAATGAACTGAAACCAGAGGTAAATTGAAGAGCTTGAGCAGATGGCAGAGCAGATCCTGAGTTCACTTCCTCCCATGAACACACCAACACCATAACTACAGTGTAGCTCATTCTGAAAAGGGCCCAAAGACTAGCGTAACAGCTCTTCCAAAATGAGGGCAAAGAGAAAACGCCATACTGAGAAGAGAAGAGGCAGGGACACAGTTGGGAACCAAATCTGTCAGTATGGTGACCCACAAACAGGAGTGATATCACAAGCACACACGGCTCCGCCCTGAGGAGTGAAAGGATCAAAGCCAAAATCAGGCACCCCTGCCCCACCCCAGGATGTGCATCAGGAAAACAAGCCTCCTTATAATATCTGGCTTTGAAAATCAAGGAAACTGCACTCTGGGAGAGTTGGAGAACTATAAGAAACTTAGAATCAACTCCTAAAGTGCCTGTGTACTCCATCATTCAGTTTGAGACCCAACAGCAGTTTAAAAAAAAACAAGTTATTAAGTGAAGGATATTTACTAATTTTAGGGTGTATGCCAGAAAGGTTCAAGTGTAGAAATTCTCTCCAGAAACAAAGTCCTACAGGGTGCCATTTTTCATCCCTTCCTGTAGCCTAGCTGGCCTGATACTTGTGGAAGCCAGTTCTGACACTCTCCATTTACCTTGTTAGTACTGCTCACCCTGCTCTAGTGTTCCCCTGTGGATGTGCCTCATCCAACCTACCTGCCCTGGCAGGAGCCACTCCAAAATGGCTTATGCCACACCATACCCATCAGGCAGCTTCAGCTAGGACCTGTGTTCACCCAGAGTGACTACTGCCTATACAACTAGTGAGCAGCAGCAGCTAGAATTGGTATCCTGCCCACCAGCATGGTCTCAACAGTTCCAGCTGGGCCTCTAAGCTAGCTGGCCTGGGGCCAATTCCTGCCCAGCAGCACTCCTGTAGTGGATACGGCCTAGCTACAACAGAAGGATAAAGAAAGCCCACATAAGGGACACATATGGACGAGCTGGTTCTGGTGATTGGGGGTACCGTGCTACAGGGAATCACAAAATGTCTTCTATGTAAGACTACTACACTTAAGACCAGAAGACATAGCTGACCTACCTAATAAAGAGACACAAACAGAATCGGACAAAATGAGAGACAGAGAAGTATGTTCCAAACAAAAGAACAAAACACAACATTAGAAAAAGAACTATAAAAAACTATATAAGAAATCTACCTGATAAAGAATTATTCAATGTAATGGTCATAAATATGTTCACTGGACTTAAGAGTAGAATAGATAAAATCAGGGGTGTCTAACTGGTAGAGTGTGTGTCTCTTGATCTGTGGGTTGCAGTTCTGAGGCCCACATTGGCTGGAGAGACTACTTAAAAAATAAAAATCTTAAAAAAAAAAAAAGTAAAATGGATACTCTGTGAGAACTTCAACAAAGAGACAGAAAATATAAAATGCACCAGAGCTACAGAATACAATAAATGAAATGTAAAACACACTAGGGGAAATCAACCTAAGATTAGAGAATGGGGTACAGTGAGCTGAAGACAGGGCAATGGAAATACCCAAGGTAAGGAGCAGTAAAAAAAATTCCAAACTTGAAAAATGAGAGATTTCTGGGACAATATTAAGTGTACTGACATTCACATTATGCTATTCTCAGAAGGAGATGAGAAAAAAGCACCAGTAAACTTATGTAAAGAAATAATAGCTGAAAACTGCCCTGAGGAAGGAGACCAACATCAAGGTCCAAAGGGCACAGAAAGCCCCAAGATGACCTCAAGGAATTCCACACCAAGAGACAATAACTAAAATGTTGGAAATTAAAGATGAAAGAATCTTAAAAGCAGCAAGAGAAAAGCAACTAGTAACATACAAGGGGAACACTATAAGGCTATCATATTTTTCAGTGGAAACACTGTAGGCTAGAAGGGAATGGCATGATATATTCAAAGTGCTGAAGGAATAAACCAACAACCATAAATACTGTTCCCAGAAAGGCCATGATTTGGAATGGTAGAAGAGATAGAGTTTCCCAAACAAACACAAATTAAAGAAGTTTATCACCACACAACCAGCCTTATGAGTGTTAAAGGGGATTCTTTAACTGGAAAAGAACAAGTCATAAACAAAAGTTAAAAAATTAAGGAAAAACATCTCACTGGTAAAAGTAAACATACAGTAAAAGGTAGTGGATCAATTGTGTATAAAGCTAAAACAAAAATTGAAAGACAAAAGCATTACATCTACAATAAGTAGTTAAAATATACAAAAGATAAACAAATACAAAATATGATATCATATACATAAAATACACAAAAATGTAGTGCTTTCAGAATGTGTTTGGGGGCACCTGGGTGGCTCAGTTGGTTAAGCAGTGTCCAACTTCGGTTCACATCATGATCTCAGAGCTCGTGAGTTTGAGCCCTGTTTTGAGCTCTGTGCTGACAGCTCAGAGCCTGGAGACTGGTTCAGATTCCATGTCTCCCTCTCTCTCTCTGTCCCTCCCCCATTTGTGCACTCTTGCTCGCTCGCTCTCTCTCAAAAATAAAAATAAACATTAAAAAAAGTTTAGAATGTGTTTGTGAACTTCAGCAACCATTAACTTAAAATAGACTGCTATATCCATAGGATGCAATCTATGAACCTCATGGTACCCTCACGTCAAAAACCTGTAAAGATACACAAAAAAATAAAAGAAATCACACTAAAGAAAGTCATCAAATTGCAAAAGAGCGCAAAAGATGGAGAGAACAACAAAGAAGAACTACAAAAGAACCAGGAAACAATTAACAAAATGGCAATAACACCTACCTATCAATAATTACTTTAAGGGCACGTGGGTGGCTCAGTTGATTGAGCGTTGATTCTTGATTTTGGCTCAGGTCTTGAGTGGTTGTGGGACTGAGCCCTGTGTGGAGCTCTCAGTGACTGTGGATCCTGGTTAATTAAGACTCTCTCTCTCTCTGCCCTCTCCCCCACCTGCGCTCTCTCTCAAATTAAAAAAAAATTACTTTAAATGAAAATGACTGCTTCAAACAAAAGACACAATGACCAAAAGGATAAAAAAACAAGGTTCATCTAAGTGTTGCCTACAAGGTATTCCTGGCAGACTTAAAGACACAAACAGACTAAAAGTGAAGAGATGATAAAAAGATATTCCATGCAAATATAAGTGGGGGGGAAAAAACTGGGTAGCAACACTTAGATAAAACATTTTAAAACATTTTAAAAGTGAAATAGGAGATAAAGAGATATTACATAATAATGCAATCAATCCAACAAGAGCATGTAACAACTATAAATTTCTATGCATTCAACATAGGAGCACTTAAGCTTATAAAGCAAACATTAAGAGACACAATGTGAGGAATTGACAGTAATATAGTAAGAGTAGAGGACTTGAACATTTACATCAATGGACAGATTATCCAGAGAGAAAATCAGTAAGGAAAGAGTCACTTTGAACAACACATTAGACTGCGTAAAATAAAGATATACAAAACAATCCATCCACAAGCCAGCAGAATACACACAATTTTCAAGTGCTCCAGAACACTTTCCAGGACAGATTACATGTTACCCAACAAATCTCAACAGATTTAAGACTAAAATCATAAAGCATCTTTTCCAACCACAATGGTATGAAATTAAAATTCTAACACAAAGAAAAACTGGGAAAAAACACAAATACAAAGAGACCAAACAACATGTCACTAAACATCCAACTGGTGAACAAAGAAATCAAAGAGAAAATAAAAACATCCTTGAGACAAAGGGAAATGGCAATACAACAATTCAAAATTTGGGGGATGGAGCAAAAGAAATTCTTAGAGGGAAGTTTATAGTGTGATACAGGCCTACCTCCAGAAAAAAGAAAAATATCAAAAAAACCAGATAACCTTACATCTAAAGAACTAGAAGAACAAACAAAATCCAAGATTGGTGGGAAAAAAAACAGTCTTTAAACAACAGAGAACAGCAAAAAAACTAAGAGCTGGTTCTTTGAAAAGATAATGCAGCCAGATTCATCAAGAAAAATGAGAGATGATTCAAATAAATAAAATTAGAAGTGAAAGGGAAGTTACAACCAAAATCAAAGAAACAATGATTATAAGAGACTAATTATGAAAGATTGCATGCCAAGATATTAAACAATATATAAGAAACATATAAACTCTTAGAAACATGCTATCTTCCAAAAGTGAAACAAGAAGAAATTTTTAAAAAAGTGAATGGACCAATTACTAGTACTGAAATGGAACTGATAATCAAAAAACTCCAAATAAACGCATGTCTAAGAATAAACAGCTTCACAGGTACATTATACAAAACATTTATTTTTTTTAATGTTTTATTATTTATTTTTGAGAGAGAGAGGCAGAGAATGAGTGGGGGAGGGATTGAGAAGAGGGAGACACAGAATCTGAAGCAGCTCCAGGCTTGAACTCATGAATCGCAAGACATGACCTGAGCCGAAGTTGGACGCTTAACTGACTGAGCCCCTCAGGCGCCCCAATACCAAACATTTAAATAAGAGTTAACACCTACTCTCTGTCAAACTATTCCAAAAAAATGAAGAGGTAGGAATGTTACAAATTCATTCTATGAGGCCAGCATTAACATAAGACCTAACCCACATGAAGATACTCCAAAAAAAAAAAAAAAAAAAAGGAAAGAAAAAAGAAAAAACGTCAAGCTTGCCTCTATGATGAACACAGATGCAAAAATCCCCAGCAAACTGACATCAATAATACATTTAAAGTATCATTCACCATCATCTGGTGGGATTTATTCCAAGGATGCAAGGAGGAATCAATATCTATAAATCAATCACCAGGATTTTGGAAGGATAAAAATCGTATCATTTCCACAGATAATGAAAAAGCTTGTAATAAAATTCAACATCTGTTCATGGTGAAGACTCTCCACAAAACAGGTACAGAGATAACATCCCAAGAAAGTATCGGACACACAATAAACCCAGAGCTAATCCCATTCTCAAAGGTAAAAAGCTGAGACTAAGATCAAGAAGAAGGCAAGGATGACTACTCTTGCCATTTTTATTCAACATAGTGTTGGAAATCCTAGCCAAAGCAATCAGACATGAAGAAGAAATAAAATGCATCCAAATTGGTAAGAAAGAAAACTGTCACTGTTAGCAAATGACACGGTATTACATATAAAAAACTATAAAGACTACACCAAAAATTGTTAGAATAAACAAATTTAGTGAAACTGCAGGACCAATAAACGGTTATCCGTTATGTTTCTCTACACTGATAACAAGCTGTAAGAAAGAGACATTAAGAAAACAATCCCATTTATAATTGCATTAAAAAGAATTAAATTCCTAGAAATAAAGTTACCAAAGGGGTTGAAAGTCCTGTACTTTGAAAACGGTAAGACAATAATGAAAGAAACTGAAGATAACACAAAAAAAGGAGATCAGGACTTGAGCCAAAATCAAGAGCCACTTAACCAACTGAGTCACTTAGATGACCTCATGGTGAGCATTCCTAATATATGTAAATATATAAATGTCAAGTCACTAATATAATAAATATTGTATGTCAACTACACTACAACTAAAATTTTGTTTAAAGCACATGTAAATTAAATAGTTTCAACTAGAGAAACTAATGAAGGAATTTTCAATTATTAAAACACTGCTTTAATATTTCAAAGGAATGCAATAAACAGCATGAAATTAAAATTATTTGATCACAAAAATGATAAAGCATCTTTATTAGTCTAGGTAAAATCAAACTTCATGTGAAAATTTAAATTATTAAATTCTCTTTTATCTTTTACTTCATCTTTGTTTACCTGATCACAATTTGATAATACAAAGAGAGAACTTATATCTCATTAGTCTCCCCTTTGATATTTTAGATGGCTTTAACTTACCTTTAAAAACTTTGAAAACTTACCATTTTGAAATTGAATGTGTTCACTAAAATTATATTCAGGAAGTATAGTGGTTATAAATAATTCAATAAGTACTTGAAATCTGAAGATGATAAAGTCCAAACCTGCATCTCTCCTCTCTCATCAGGCTTAGCTGGTTTTGCAGCTTCAGTAGCTGAATTTTTCAAGCTTTCTTTGCTACACCGCAGAAGTACTTCTACTACGTATAAAGGATCCAGTTCACCAGAATTAGGCTAGAAAAAAACAAGATAAAAGAAACTTACTATTAGTGTCTTAAAAATTGAAAGAAAAATTTTAAGTTGTATATGTTCAGGGACTATGTTGTCAGTGTTTAGCATTACGATAATGGCACATTCTGCACGGGAAATATTTATGTCATATATGAAGGCTGTCCTTCCTTCAACATGAACCACTGGATGAAAACATAGAAATTACTAGATACTGCAGAATTCAGATGAGATCAAGTGTGTTCATGATGGTATGGCTGGAGATTTGACACTTATGAATTTAAAGAGTATGAGCTGTTAACTAAGACATAAAATGCCATTTTAAGTTTCTAATGATTAGTTTGTCATTTAATTATTTCAGAATTAGCAAAAGAAACTGTAAGAAATTAACAGTATCAGAAAATAAATCTGTATCTTCAAATTATCCTAGTTAAACATGAAAATTATCCCAAGATTCGTTTATTATTTAGTACATACCCATTAGCACCTCTAAAATGTGGTTTTATGTAATTTTATTAAGACTTTATTAAAAGACTTTTGTTTTTTATATTCTCTAATAAAACATGATTGTCGAGATCCAAGTCTAATTACACCTGTAATTTATGATAATCTGTTAGAGAGCACTGTTGTTCAAATAGTAGTAAGAAATTTTTCTTCAGGAAAGAATTCTTCTCTGCTTTTGAATTCAATATGTGAGTGATCTCTTCTGTATAAAATCAATAAAAGGAAACTATTTTGATTGAGGAGTGAACATGTCAAAGAAGTGACTGCTTAGTATTCCCCAGGCACAGTTACTATTCAAAACTGGAAAACTTTGAAGAAATGACAATAAACCCATACCAACAATCTATTTCTGTAATCAACTACCAATTGCTTAACAATGGCAAAATATATTTCCAAATACAAACCAAAAATACAATCATAGTTATCTTCAATCATGGAGTTCAAATTTCTGAAAGTATAAGCTCCACTCCTTAAGAAAACCTAGGTTTTCTTCTTCCACTGGGTTATTTCCCTCCAACATACATTTTTTTTTTTTCAAAATATGGTTACTTTTGAAGAAGTTTCAAAACATTCTTTGTTTTGGTATAGACACAAACAAAAGTCAAATAATATTTTCAATTAGGTCTGCATCTGCAAAGATTATGTATACATAGAGCTTACTCAATATAAAATGATTTTATAAATAGTGAGCCAAATAGTATGACCCAACTGTTAATTCTTCCAGGGGACAAATGACTCTAAGGAGAATCAAGGACTATTATCTTTAGTTTTCTACAAGGGAAAAAAACCCTTTGTGTAAGACACATTCCATAGTTTAATGAATTAACCCCAAATTGTAGGTGACAAGTATTTAAATAAAAATAATATTTCTAAGATTTATGAACCATTTGAAAGGTAGGTAATTTAAAATTGTCTTACTGGGTTTAGTTGCAACCCTACAGATTTTTTTTCAATTTAATATTATCCTTCAATTTAATATTATCCATAAAAGTGACTGTTAGAACTCACGTATATCATATGTGATCTTTGTAAAGCTATCAAAATCACTCACAACCTTACTGAGATATTCCTTAAGTGTTATGACAGAAGCACACATTAAAAACTTCTTTGCTGTGGCATTAAACAGAAATTTGCTGTTTAAAATTTTTCTTAAAATTATAAAACTATTCTCATTGAACTACTTCTAAGTTCTGGACTGTGGTAAAGACGGGTCAACAATGTCATCCTTCACGTAAAAGAAAAATAGTTACTCAATGTTCTATTTGGCTTTTCAATGAGTGTCTTGGTATAAATTCTTTAAATTTTTATAACTATATCCTTATTTTTAACTTAAAAATTTTTTTTAACTTTTTATTTTTTGAGAGAGAGAAACAGAGCATGAGCAGGGGAGGTGCAGAGAGAAAGACACAGAATCAGAAACAGGCTCAAGGATCCGAGCTGTTGGCTCAAACCCATGAACTGTGATATCATGACCTGAGCTCAAGTCAGATGCTTAACCGACTGAGCCACCCAGATACCCCTGTTTTTAACATCTTAATCATATAAGTGAACTTTTTTCTAACTTCTTCTCATTCTTTTTAAAATGTGGCTAATTTCTTACCTCAAATGGAAATTTTCAGATTAAAATGTAATTTTGGTAATCTCAAGTTTGCAGAATGTAAAGAAATAATATAAAATAAGTGTTGGCAATAACATTTGATTCTCTTTAAAATGCTTCAACTAATTTCTTCCTCAAGTGTGTATTTTTCTTCTCTCTCTACCAAACTGCACTAACCTATAAAAATCTTTGAATTAGTATTCTGATAGGTTACATAATCAATAAAAATGTATTTCATGTTTTTAGTGAACAAATATAAGTGGAAAAATCAGTTTTACCATCATAAGCAGAAAAAAATGAAATGTGTTCCTTATTCCCCATTCCACATTTGCCTAAAAAAAATCCTCATCACCTGTTACTACTTTAAAACATGGATTAAGGACCAAAAGAGGCAAATCATTTAAAAACTTGTCAACTGTGTATAAACATAATTATGTCAGGGATAATTTTTCTTGCTTAAAAATATAAAACCTGAAATCAACTACCAGCGTGACAGACCAGTTTCCCAAGCAAATTTAAGAAAGTTTTATAAAAAATCAACCATGTAAAGCCTCTCTCTGGAAATGGTCCTAAGGACACAGCATATGAAGAAGTATCTATACTTCATTATACACTAAATTCATTAGTGTACACTAAAATTCACTAGAAACAACATGAGTCTGATATCTAAGCCAAGATCACTCCCACTTCATTCCTCCTAACTCAGCGAGACAGAAACTATAGACTAGTGAAGCCAAAATTCACAGCTAGGCGGATCTCTTCTCCCTGCAGCTCTCTGAACTGGAGGGTAATCTTCTGAAGAGGGATGGGATGGCAGCATTTCTTAGCTTGCTCCCACATACTCACTGCTGGGGCTAAGTTCTGGGCAAGTGAATCTGATAGGTGGGGGCACCCTTCTTCTGCCGGGCCACCAGTCGTTGGCCAGAGAGATCTTAGGTGTGGTACTGCTGAGAATGCTGGGGCCTCAGCTGCTCTTCTTCCCTGACCACTGAAGCATTGTTTTCATGCTGGGAGAGGCAAGCTGTGAAGACGTGAGGCTACTGCCTCCACGCTTTACCTGCCAGGTCCTTACCTAACACTTTCGGACCTGTTAGGTAAGCCAGTTACGAGGGGGGGGTGGAATAGACTTCATTCAATCCAGCTCATTATAAATCCAATAAACAAGCAAAAAACAATATGCCTGTGAGAGAGGAGGAAAAGAGGGACCAGTACCAACAGTGTGACATTATATTAAAAATGTTCAATTTCAAAGAAATGTTAAAACATGAACAGAAAAGTATGATCCAAAACCTATGTACCAGAAAAAAAGCAAGAAACAAAAGAAGAGCCTATGAGAGTGAGTGACCACATTTTAAATTAAACAAAGACTTAATGGTAGCCAGTATAAATATAGTCAAACAAGTAGAGGAACCATAATTAAAGAACTAAAGGAAGGTACAATAACAATGTGATATCAAACAGAGAAGTTTAATAAAGACAGATATGATAAAAAAAACAAAAAGGAAATTCATGAATTCATTATGTACAATGTCTGAAATGAAAAAAAATCACTAGAAGTGCTTAACAGATCTGAAGTAGAAGAAAACAGCAGCACATTTGAAAAGAGAATGAGACTAAACAATCCAAAAACCAGGGGGAAAAGGAGACAAAAAAAAAAACACCTCAGTGAATTATAGGATAATAATAAGTATAATATACCCATATGTGAGCTGCAGCAGAGGAAAGGGCTGAGAAAAGTTTGATGAAATAATGGCTGAAAATTTTTCAAATTAATTGAAAAACATCAATCTACATATACAAGAAACTCAATGGACTCCAAGTAGAAAAAAGATATGAAAAAACAGACACATCATGGTAAAAATATAGAAAACCAAATACAAGGAGAAGACAGCAAGAGAAAAAAGACTCATCTCTCACAAAGGACCAAAACAAGATTAACAACAGAAGTTCTCAGCACGAACAATGAAGAACAGAAGGCAGTGCATTGGCATATTCATTGAAAAACATTTGTAACCAAGAATCTATTTATCCTGGAAGGTTATCATTCAATAAAAGACATTCCTGGAAAGAGAAAAACTGAGAAAATGTGCTGCTAGCAGAACCACTTAGTAATTCTTGAGGCTGAAAGGAGGTGATACTAAATATTAATCTGAATCTGCATGAATAAACATAGCACTGGTAAAGGTAACTGTATGATTATTAAAAATGGTATAAAGAGTTATTTCTTCTTTTTTAATTTTTTTTTTTACTTATTACTGAGACAGAAACAACATGAGAGGGGGAGGGGCAGAAAGAGGGAGAGACAGAATCAAACGCGGGCTCCACGCTCTGAGCTGTCAGCACAGAGCCCGATGTGGGGCTCAAACTCACAAACTGTGAGATCATGACCTGAGCCGAAATGGGACACTTAAACGACTGAACCACCCAGGGATCCCAAGAATTATTTCTTTTTCAGGGTGCCTGGGTAACTCAGTCAGTTAAGTGTCTGACTCTTATTTCAGCTCAGGTCATCATCTCATGGTTTGTGAAATCAAGCCCTCTGGTCTGGCTCTGCACAGATAGTGCAGAGCTTGCTTGGCATTAATTCTCTCCCTTTTTCTCTGCCCTTCCCCTGTTTGTGCTCTGTCTCAAAATATATAAACTTAAAAAAAAAACAATTTTAAAAAAGAATTCTTTTTCTATTACATGATTTAAAGGTAAAATTAACATGTATATATTAAATTGTTAAGTCTCTATAGATAGAAATATATTATATTTGCCAATAATACCACAAAGGAGGTGGGTAGGAGCAAAATTGTATTGAGATAAGGCAGTAACTCCGGGTGGTAAACTGAATCCAGAGGAACCAATAAAATGTACCAGAAATGATACACAAGGAGATCAATATAACAAAAACTATAAATATTTGCTCTCCTTTCATCTCAAATCTTCTTTATAAGTTATAAAATCATATTAATAATTGTAACATGTATTGCTGAGTTCATAACATTTATAGACTACACCACAAAAAGAGGGAAAATGGAACAAATGCATGTGGGGGTGATGGTTCTATATTTCATTAAAATTCAGTATAAATCTGAAACTTATTCTACTAACTTAATATGAAAATATTAAATATTAAATATTGAGCCCTAGAAAAATGTAAATTATAGAAAAAGAAATCATTAAATAAACTGAAATGTTATGTTAGAAAATAAGCACTGACAGAGTGGCTAAAATGAACAAATCAAGAGACTACAGATGCTGGCGAGGGTGTGGAGAGACGGACACCCTCCTACACTGTTGGGGGGAATGTAAACTGGTGCAGCCGCTCTGGAAAACAGTGTGGAGGTTCCTCAAAAAACTATCCATAGAACTCCCTTATG
>NC_043705.1:37648959-37651366 GCF_006229205.1 Suricata suricatta | reverse complement strand
GAGACTACTGAATGCTGAAAATGAACTGAGGGTTGAAGGGAAAGGGGGAGGGGAGAAAAAAGGTGGTGGTGATGGAGGAGGGCACTTGTGGAGAAGAGCACTGGGTGTTGTATGGAAATCAATTTGACAATAAAACATAAAAAAAAAGAAAATAAGCACTGAATGCAAAAGGAGTAGGAAAAAAATGAGATTATCGAAAGCAAAAAGCCTAATGAAAGACACAAATCCAACTATATCAATAAGGTAAATGGATTAAGCAATCGATCAAGCAACCTAATCAATAGGCAGAGATTTTTTCAGCCTGAATTAAAAAAGATTCAACTACCCAGTCTATAAGAGGCACACTTTAACCTCAACGATACAAGAAAGATTTAAAATAAAGAAGATGGAAAAAGGTGTATCATGTAAAAACAAAAAAAAGGTGACATAACTATGCTAATCTACATATCCAAGAAACACATGAAGCCAAAAATGACAGGAATGAAAAGATAGACAATTCAAAAACAATAGTTAAAGGACTCTTGGGTGGCTCAGCTGGTTAAGCATCTGACTCTGGATTTCAGCTCAGGTCATGATCTCTCTATTTGGGATTTTCGCTTTCCTTTTCTCTCTCTCCCTTTTTGCTCTCTCAAAATAAATGAACTTTAAAAGAAAATAAAAATAATAGGTGAGACTTCAATACTCCACTTTTTTAAAAAAATGTTTTTATTGATTTTTGAGAGACAGAGAGAGACAGTGCAAGCAGGGGTGGGGCAGAGAGAGAGGGAGACACAGAATCCGAAGCAGGCTCCAGGCTCTGAGCTATCAGCACAGAGCCCAACACGGGGCTCAAACCCACAAACCATGAGATCATGACCTGAGCCGAAGCTGGACACTTAACTGATTGAGCTACCCAGGTGACCTAATACTCCACTTTTAATAATGCATAGGACAATTAAACCTAAAGATCTGCAAAAAAGAAAACAGAAAACCTAACACTATAAACCAACCAGACCTGAAAGACATCTAAAGAATATCTCAACCAAAATACACATTCTTCTCAAATGAACGTAAAACATTCTGCAGGAGAGATCACATGCCAAGTTAAACAAATCTCAGTAAATTCAAAAGGACTGAAATAATACCAATTATTTCTCAACAACAATGGAATAACATTAGAAATCAAATATAGGGGACACTGCGGTAGCTCAGTCAGTTAAGCATTCAACTTCGGCTCAGTCATGGTCTCATGGTTTGTGGGTCTGAGCCCAGCATAGGGTTCTGTTTTAACCAGCTTAGAGCCTGGAGCCTGCTTCTGATTCTGTGTCTCCCTCTATCTCTACCCCTACCCCCTCACGCTCTGTCTCTTTCTCAAAAATAAACATAAAAAAACGGGCAGAAATTTTGGGATTTCATGAATACATGGAAGTTAACACATTCCTAAATAACCAGTGAGTCAAAAAAGAAATCAAAAGGGAAATTAGAAAATATATGGAAGTGAATGAAAATGAAGAAACAATATACTAAAACTTAAGGGATTCAGTTAAAATATCTGCAGAGAAATTAACAGGCATAAATGCCTATGTTAAACTGAATGAAAGACCTCCAATTAGTAACTTAACCTCCTATCTTAAGACAATAAAAAAGAATAGCAAACCAAAACTAAAGCTAACAGATGGAAGGATTAATAGAGATGGAGCAGAAAATAATGAAAATGAAAAATAGAAAGAAAAGAAACCAATGAGACCACAAAACTGGTTCTTTGAGAACAACAAAACTGACAAATGTTTGGCTAAAAGATTCAAATTATTAGAATTAGAAATCAAAGAGGGACGTTATAGACCACCTTCGAAACACACAGATTATAAAGTAATATGGTGAATAACTGTTTACAAGTAAATTAGGTAACCTAAATGAAATGGACTAATATCTAAGAAAGCAAATCAATGAAAGGGATCCAAGAAGAAATAAACAATCTGAACAGACCTATAAAACTTAGTAATCATAAACTACCTACAAAGAAAAGCTGAGGCCCAGCTGTTCTGTTAAATTCTTCCAATAAAAAAATACCAGTTCTTCAAAAACTCTTCAAAAAACAGAAAAGGGGAACTTTCAAACTCATTATGAGGCCAGCATTCATCTGTTACCAAACCCAGACAAAGGCATCACAAGGAAACTACAGATGTATATTTCTCGTGAATGTGAATGCAAAAGTCTTGTGCAATATACTAGCAAACTGAATCCAGGAACACATTAAAAAAAAAAAAAAAAAAAATATATATATATATATATATATATATATATATATATATATAAATAAATAAAATCCCCCCGGCAGGATTTACCCAGGAATCCAAAAATGGTTTAACATGTGAAAATCAATTAATCTAATATACTGTTAACATAATAAATACAAGATAGAATAAAA
>NC_043705.1:37575221-37648859 GCF_006229205.1 Suricata suricatta | reverse complement strand
ATATATATATATATATATATATATATATATATAAATAAATAAAATCCCCCCGGCAGGATTTACCCAGGAATCCAAAAATGGTTTAACATGTGAAAATCAATTAATCTAATATACTGTTAACATAATAAATACAAGATAGAATAAAAAATAACCACATGATTATCTAAATAGGTATGTAAAATGCATTTAACAAAATACAACAATCTTTCATGACAAACACACTCAACAAACTAGAAACAGAAAGAAACTTCCTGAACTTGTTAAAGGACACTTACCAAAACCCAAAGCTAACATCATTCTTAATGGATAAACCCTGGACATTTTTCTCTTAACTTAGGAAAAAGATAAATATATCTGCTCTCACGTCTATTAATATTGTACTCAAGGTTTTACCCAGGCCAAAAAACAAACAAAAAGAACTCAAATGCATTCATAATCTTTTATACTTGGGAAAAAATATATTACTAATTAAGAATATCCAAATAAGAGGGAAAACATGCTATGTTCACGAGGGGAAGACTTAATTATGTTAGGACAGCAATATTCTCAAACTGATCTATAGATTCAGTGCAAGACCTCTGAGAAACCTAGCTAACTTCTTTGTAAAAAACTGGCAAGCAGGTAATCAAATTTATATGGAATTTTAAGGATCCCAAAATAGCCAAAAAAAATCTTGGAAAAGAAGAACAAAGTTGGAGAACTCCTAAGTCTACTTTTTTGAACTTAACTACAAAGATGTGGTAAGTTAGGACAACATGGTACTTACTGGATTGGGATAGACACAGAGGCCAATGGAACGGAACTGAGAGTCCAGAAATAAATCTATGTCTATGATCATCTAATATTTGATAAGAATGACAAGATCATATAAAGAGGAAAGAATTTCCTGACAACCAGGGTTAGGACAAGAATTAAGCTGGATTTTTACCTTACAGCACATACAAAAATTAACTAAAAATGGATCAAGAGCCTAAATATAAGAGCTAAAACAATAAAATTCTTAGAACAGAGGATCTGATGCAAGCTGTGCTGACAGCAGAGCCCTATGTGGGACTTAAATTCATGAACAGTAAGGTCATAACCTGGACCTAAGTCGGACACTTAACTGAGCCACCCCGGTGCCCTGGCAATAGTTTCTTATACAGAACATCAAAACCATGAGTAACAAGAAGAACAGAAAAGAGTACATGGATTATATCAAAACTAAAAATCTTTTTGTGCTTCAAAGGACACTATCAAGAAAGTGAAGACATGACAGAAAATGGGAGATATTTAGAAATTAAGTATCATAAAGAACTCATAACATAGTAATAAAATGAAAATTCAATTTCAATATGAGAAAAAGAGCTGAAGTGACTTCTCCGAAGAATATACAAAATGGCCCAAAAGCACCTAAAAAGAGGGGCACCTGGGGGGCTCAGCTGGCTGAGCATCCGACTTCGGTTCAGTTCATGATCTCAGAGGTCATGGCTTCGAGCCCCGGTCTTGGCTTAGAGCCCCAGTCAGGCTCTGTGCTGACAGCTCAGAGCCTGGAACCTGCTTCAGATCTTGTGTCTCTCTCCATCTCTGCCACTCCCCTGCTTGCTCTCTCTCTCTCTCTCTCTCTCTCTCTCTCTCTCTCTCTCTCAAAAATAAACAAACATTAAAAATAAATATATAAATAAATAATTTTTAAAAACATATAAAAAGATTCTTGACAATATCAGTCATCATGGAAATACAAATCAAGCTACAATGAGATACTACTCTACACCAAAAGTAATCAAAAAGTCAGATATTAAGGGTTGGTGAAGATGTGAAAAAATCAAAACTCTCATACATTGCTACTGGGAACCTGAAGTGGTGTAGCCACTTTAGAAAACAACCTGGCAGTTCTTTAAATGGTCATACGTTATCCACAGAACTCAGCAATTTCACTCCCAAGAGAAATGAAAACATATGTCCACACAAAAACTCAGACATAGATGTTTACAGGCACATTATTAATAAAAGCCCAAAGGTAAAAACAGTACGAAGATAAATATAGTATATCTGTTCAATGAAATGCTATTCAATCATAAAAAGAAATGAAATGCTGATGTATACAACATGCTTGAACCCTGAAAACATTATGCTAAGCCAGACACAGAAGATCACATACCACATCATGATTCAATTTTATGAAATTTTCAGAATAGGCAAATCTATAGAGAACAGATTAGTAGTTGCTTAGAACTAAGGGTATGGAAAGAAAAGGGTGAAATGACTTAAGTTTCCTTTTCCTCCTGAGGTGATGAAAATCTTCTGAAATTGTGGTGAAAATGCTAAAAGTCACTGAATCAACAGAGTAGTATGTAAATATCATCTCAGTAAGACTGCTGAAAAAAGAAACACAAAATATAAACCCTATAGTGAAAAAAATATATAGCAATTAAGTACTCTGTAGGTAAAAATATTCTGCCCTGAAATTCCCTTAAATACAAATTATGAAATGAATAAACTGGCAACAGCTTTTCCATCATGGGTTATATAAGTATGAATGGAACCACAACATTTAGCATTCATTTACTGCCACAGTTTCCATTATATACAAAAAACAGAACTTAACAGCGGTCAGGAGTTTAAAGACTACCATCCTTTAAAATGCTTCTCAAGGAAAATCATATCTTTGTTGCTAATAATTATTCCTAAAGAAAATAATGCGAGTGTGTGTATATGGAAAGGAAAAGAGGTAGGCAAGCAGTTAAGAGTTTTCTCATGGCTAAAGGTAGTGAAATAGAAAATATAAAAGGCTCTAATTAGGTCAGATTTAGTCACCACTTGAATAAAAAGATACCAATGCAATCTTTGTCAAGGTTAAAATTCCAAGCTTCACTTCATTGTGTATTTTTAAAAGGGAGGAGGAAGGAATGAGAGAGGCAAACTTTATTCAGTTTAATACAGTTAGACTCAATAAAGCCAACTTTTTTTGAAACCTTACCATCACTTCCCCCAACTTCCCACACAAGACTGTCCATTCTAGATGCTCAGCCTCCTCCACATGAACCCTTCTATTACCATCCTCCTGACTCACTCCCAAAAGAGTAAGAGTCTCCTCAATTGACAAACTTGCATCTACTATGCTCTCTCTTCCAATATCCTGCAAACACTGTAACTTCTGATCACTTCAATCCCTCCCTCAAACACTGTAACTTCTGATCACTTCAATCCCTCCCTCAAACACAGTAACTTCTGATCACATCAATCCCTCCCTCAAAAATAAACAGATTAAAAAAGCCAACAACCAAACTAAACCCCAAGCAAACCAATCAGCCAACCAACTAATCTTCAAACATGTGTTCTACTATTGTTTCACATCTTTAGATTGAGACCCAATATACTCAAATGTGTATTTTAACTATTTTCCATGATTAACTTCAATACTTTTATTTATATATTTATTTTTAATGTTTTATTTATTTTTGAGACAGAGAGAGACAGAGCATGAGCAGGGAGGGGCAGGGAGAGAGGGAGACACAGAATCTGAAGCAGGCTCTAGGCTCTGAGCTGTCAGCACAGAGCTCGACACCGGGCTCGAACCCACGAACACAAGATCATGACCTGTGCCAAAGTTGGAGGCTTAACCGACTGAGCCACCCAGGCGCCCCAACTTCACTACTTTTAAAAACTTTACTCTTGACCTGAAATGTTCTTGGCCTGCTGCATATTGCTGCTCCTCTAGCAGTAAATATCCATTAAATGAATAGTACTCTTTATTAAAGGTTCCTTTAAAAGTTTAAATTATCTTCCTAATCAGACATCACCTCTAATAGCTCAGACATAATTTCTTCCTCCTCTGTGTTACAAATGTATTTTACTTATATCTTTACTAAAGTACTTATACTATTCTCCTTTTATTTTCATGATCTGCTTTCTGCTGTTCACAAAAATACCTAAGCACAGAGACTTTGTGTGTGGTCAATGAATGCTTATTAAACTGGGATCCAAATGTGACAATACTTAAAAAACAAATCTTATAATTACTAATGAAGATGGTAATTTATCAGAATGGTAAAAACAAACTATCCTTAAGAAATTCTTCAGTGGGATTAATCACAGATCAATCATTCACAAAAATACCTATCACAAACCTAGGAAGTTAATTGTTTCTCCACAACAAATAGCTTCAGTATCTCTAAATTCATTTACCTATTTCAGGAGTAACTTCCAATTTGAAAGCTTAATTCCTACATGCTCTATACACAGGTGGGACAAAGAAGTTTATGCCAACAAAATCATAAATGGTCAACCATATGAGAATGCGGATACCATATTATGAAAACAATTCATTTTTAAAGATAAGGAAAAATATACATGGAGACAAAAAGTCCTGCCTGAGATCACATACTGGCAGACTAAGAAAATGTAACAGACAGAATGGCTAACTTAATTTTAAGATAGTCACTCATCTAACAAGTTAACAAAATCTTCCTTGATTTTATATATAATCTTTTCAAAATATTTATATAAATAATGACCTAAGCAAACTTTATTATTATCTTCCTTTACAGAGAATAAATAAAACTGACTAGCTGTTCTAATGCCTTTTTTTCTTCAACTCTCTATTATACACCTAAATCAAAATTCTAATTTTCAGTGTCAGAAGGTAATTTTTTCTAATATTCAATTTAAAGAGTAAAATTATAAAAAGTACTGATAAATTCAGAGAAAACATGTAAACTATAATGAAATTAAAATCTGCTGTTGTTAGGAAAATAATCATAGCACTTTAAGGACAAAATTTAAAATAATTCAAAACCTTAGTTCTTATGTCAGGATTTAATACAGCTTCTCTTAAGGTAACGCTATTCTCTACTTTGATCTATTTCATGATTCTGAAAACACTTCGTTAAAAATTTATATATAATTCTACCTTCAGGGAAATGATTTACCTTAACATTTGATTTTTTGGAGAAATTTACCACTACTCCCCAGCCAAAATCATCTCCTTCATTCTTTACCTAAAGAGAAAGGGAAGCAAGTAAACAAGAACATTTATGTCAAATAAATTTTAGACTAATAAAACTGAGTTTTCCTGGTAAAATATTTTTTGAAAGATCACTGTTAAATGTAAGTAAAACGATACTGACCCTAAGGAAAGAAATCATCACCAAATTTCATAGGCCTCTAAAACAGCAAAATAGGAATCTCTCAATTGCCAAATTTTTAAAATGGTATGATGCATATGTTCTGAAAATATCTGAAATCTTTCTATACTTTATAGCTAATGAATTCAACCAAGACTTTACCTATAAAACTACTTTGGTTTTTTGATTACTAGAAATATATTATATGTTATTTCCAAAAATGTCTATTTCAATTTATATCCCCCAAAATGAAAATCAGTATAGATTAAAAGGGCTTCACCCATGACCCAACCCCAATCAATCCCATGTGAAATGCATAAAAATATAATTAATATAGATCAAGTCTTATAGCAGGAAGCATTTCTACAAGAAAAAAAATTAAAATCTTTGTCCAAAAAATATCAAATACTGAAACATCCAAATAATTTCTTAAAAAATGACATACCTTTACCAAACGACCTGGCTGTAGAAATGGTAAGCAATATTTTGGTTTGTGAATATATTCTTCAATTTCTTTACCCAGTTTGGCAAGCTGCTGTCTAATCTTATAATAGATGACAACACTTTCCTCATTTGGTATTACTATTTTATTATACTGTTCTTCTGAATTCTTTACCTCTGTAAATAAAACATATAAAAAATATTAAACAAAATATACTTTATATAAATTATAGAGATACATCTGTTTTTCTACTACAAATGTAGGAAAGAAAGCCTGCATTGACAACTGTTAAGTAATCCTGTGTATTTTCAGCTTTCTACAGTAAGATTCTAAATTAAAGTTCCTCAATTCTCAAACTGTGAATCCTCAAAGCAAGTCTGAATTGGTAGCGATGACATGTGATGAGCTGTTTCTCTCCTATGGATGTGGGAAGCGGGTTACCTATAGTAGACCTATCCTGCTCAATAACAGCAAGTTCTGTAAAACTTTCTGTATCAGAAACGTACTATGTCAGCTTTTTCCAATATATCGCCAGCAGAAGCTAGCCATATGTGGCTATTTAAATTCAAGTTAATTTAATAATTAAATATTTAGTTTCTCAAAAGCACTAGCCCCATTTCAAATACTCAGCTGCCTTATGTGGTTACTGACTTCTCTATCTGAATAGCACAGATATAGAAATTTCTGCTGCTGTATTAAGTCCCACTGGATAGAACTATTTTGGACCTTTTAATTAATATGCTGCTTTCACTTTCAGCAAGAATCCAGTTTGCTAATGACATCAGACTTTTACCGCCACCAGGGTCTAGGTTGCTAAAACTGAGGACAGACAATTCAACTATAGTTCTCACTTGACTCAGTCAGTAGCTGAAACCCATCCCTTTCCTCTTAGTTAATCTAACCATCTGTGATACCATGCCCTGCTCCAATTCTTGCACCTAGTGCTGACCTCCCTTCCTCACTCATTTGATTACACCTCCAGACCACTGTGAACAAACGCTATTTCAACTGGGGTAAAATACACAAACCATAAAACCCACCATTAATACATTCCGTACATTCACAACGTATGCAACTATCACCACCACCCAGTTCTAGAATATTTTCACTGCTCCAAATAGAAACTCCATACTCATTAAGCAAACACTCCTCATTCCCTCCTTCCCTTAGCTCCCAACAATTTTTCTGTCTGCTTTCTATGTGTATGGATTCTGGCTATTTCATATACATGTGATCACATTCTTTGTGGCCTTTTGTGTTTGGCCTCTCATTCAGCATGTTTTCAATTATCATCCGCACTGCAGCACAGCATGTTATCAGTACTTCATTCCTTTCTATGGCTGTATATTATTCCACTATATGAGTATACCATTTTATTGATGTTTACCAGCTGATGGACATTTGAATTATTTTCTCCTTTTGGTTACTGTGAATAGTGTTATGAGCATTCATGCACAAGTTTTTGTTTGAAAATATTTTTCTTTTTTTTGGTTATATACCCAGGAGTAGAATTGTTGGATCTTATGATAATTCTCTATTAATTTGCTGAGGAAGTGTTGAACTGTTTTCCAGAATCACCACACCATTTTGTTAATTACCTTAAAAAAAAAAAAACCTATCCTAGTGAGGGTGAAGTGGCATCTCTATGTGGTTATGATTGGCACTTCCCTAATAACTAATGATGGTGAGCTTCTTTCCATGTGCTTGTTGGCTAAAAGTTTGTCTTCTTTGTGGAAAAATGTCTATTTAAATACTCTGTCCATTTAAAAATTACATAATTTATCTTTTTGTTTTGAGTTATAGAGTTCTTTACATATTCTGGATACTAGACCCTTATGAGATATGGGATTAGCCAATTAGTTTCTCCCATTTTGCGGACTTTCTTTTTAATTTACTGTTGGAGGGTCTATGGAAGCATAAACGTTTTCAATTTTGATGAAATAAAAAATTTATTTACTTTTCCTTTTGTTGCTTCTGCTTTCACTGTCTTATGTAAGAAATGACTGTCAAATTCAAGGTTATGGGGATTTTATCTGTTTTCTTCTAAGAGTTTTATGGTTTCAGCTCTTCTTTTAGGATTTTCATTTAACTGTAGTTAATTTTTGTATGTGGTAAGGTTCTAATTTCATTCTTTTACATATGGGTATATTGCCCCAAGAGCATGTGCTGAATATCAACTGACTATAGGTGTATGGATTTATATCTAGACTCTCAATTCTATTCCACTGATCAAACTCTCCATGCAATCTGTGGGTTTTAGTTGCTTTATCCACAAAGTGAAGATAACAAGAGCACCCATTCTCCACAAGACTATAATTAGAGATTAACTGACAAAAGATATGGACAGAACTTAGCTAAGAACCTAATCTGATTAGCTAAAAATATAGCACATAGTAAACACTCAAGGAGGATATTACAAGTTTCATTATTATTTTTATTATCATCTTCAACATTCTCACTAACTCTTCCCTCAAATTTCTGGTCTGTTGTGTTCCCTTAGGTATAATACATCATCTTGGTTATTTTTAAATAAACTGCATGACTTCTTATAGGAACTGTACTACATTCATTAAAGATTAGAAGTCTATTCTTAACACATATTATGGCAAAAAGCATTATTAAAGAAACAATGAAAAACTATAAAAGAATATTTGACAAACTAAAGTTAATAAGAAGTTTTGTAAGAGGGGCACCTAGGTGGCTCAGTTAGTTAAGCGTCCAATTCTTGATTTCAGCTCAGGTCATGATCTCACATTGTGAGTTCAAGCCTCATGTCAGGCTCTGCTTAGTAGTACAGAGCCTGCTTGGGATATTCTCTCTTTCTCTCTCCCTCTCTCTCTCTGTCCCTCCTACTGTCACGTTCCCTCTCTCCCTCTCAAAAATGATAAACATAAAAGAAATTTTTTTTAAGGAAAACTACACAGAAATGTTAATCCTGCTGCCCCATCTAAAGTTACAAAGTAACAATGTTTGGCAGGAATCAGTGAAACACTAGGCAGTGTCAGGATGTGTTTATGGAGATAACAGATGCTTAAATATTGTTCCTCATCCTCCACTCCAAATCACTTCTGTGCTCAGACCACTTAACCGAAGAGTCAAAAGTCTGAGACATTTTAAGAAGTCACATACATTTTGTATCTAGGATTCTAACTACAGCCACAAAGAACTCCATAAGTGCAATCTATGAAAGAGTAGAGGAACCTGAGTAAAATATCTGGTTTTACTGCAGTGTAGCACCGTAGGAAAGCCTCAGTATCTTAGGAAATAGCCTATGAGACACTCTCATAAACTCTTAGGACAGTTAGCAACCAATTTACTCCTTTGGAGGGAGAGGTAAGGTGGTGGTTCCAAAATTATATTAATTAATATCTTTTAATATGTGCACAAACACAGACCTGGGAGTGACTGGGAAATAGACTGCTGCTATTCCCGGTACTGAGCAAATTTTCTAAAAGGTTAAAGCTTAAATGGCTTAAATGATCTGTATAGCAACGCTAAGTAATTAAAACAACTATTAAATGAGCAGTTAACATAAATTCTCTCATTTAATTCTCAGGAATTGGATAAATTAGATATTATCCAAGTGGCTGAGATGAGGAAACTTAAGGCTCAGATAGTCTTGAATCAAACCCATGTTTAACTTCACAGCTTGTGCTATTAACCACAGCCTTATCTATTAATGACACTAAACAAAAGATTAAAATTAACAGCATTTTCCTTCTCAGTATAAGAACAGTGAAATCCTGTAAGTTTTTCTCTATAGCCCACTGGAAAATCTAATGTGGATTCAGTAAATCAATATAAAAAACATCTCATGTTTGCCAGTCATCTAAGTGCAAACTACTAGAAGTATAAAATAAAGATTAATTCTATACTTCCAAAGACAATAGTCTACATTTTCATTTGGATATATTTAATATGGTGAAATGAAATCCAGCTCTCTTAAAAAGATTCTAGCAGTATCAATAGCAAAAGGAATTATACTCTTCCTAGTAATAACAGAAAATGAGAATAAACTGCATTTAAGATGTATTATGCATTTTTAAAGTACACTGCATAGCCTTTATCACCTCAAACCATCTTCTCCTACACTAACATGACTCTTGGATCATATCACTCAGTCCTGCAGATTGTAGTAAAGGTGGTACAATTCTGTCATCAATTCTCTCTGCTTAAATTTCTACCTCTTTCATGTTCAATTGTCCTATTCAATACTTTAATCTTTTTATTAGACTCAAAAGGTTAGGAAAAAATCAGGTCTTTCCCCTTTAAAAACATAGGTAGGGAAGGCAGGGAAAGAATAATTCAAGTATAGGAAGAATCCAGTGTATAGTAGCAATACCAGGAGTTGGGAGATTAGGTTATTCACAATCCTTTTAAAAGGTAAGTCAGTCAGAACCACCCTGAAAATAGCAGCTGGGGGTCAGAGAGACAGAGGACAGGGAACTGAGATATGACGGTAATACTTAAGTTCACGGAGTAGGTAGCCGAGACTCTGTCAAAATCATATTTAACAATCTGAATCAAGCGAGAAGTCATAAAAAGGCATTTAAATAAATAAAAAATATTTAGTTCTCACTATTTCCAACAATATCTGGGATATTTCCTAAGGAATTATAAAAGAATAATATAAAATGAAATTTAAAAAATAATTTAACTGTTAGAATACAGTTATTTTTATTAAAAAAAGATCAAAGGTTGGTACACCAATGTGCAGGCTATTTCTCTTGGTTATTCAGTCACTAAACCAGTCTAACCACTGGCTGTGTGTATGTGTATTTAATTATCCTATTCATGAATGACCTAGAGCTAACCGCTCAGAAGGAATATTTTAAAGTTTAATTCTTTTTATTTAAAATATTAAGCTGGCATGCAACCTATATGTATTTCAAAGACAGCACTGGAAATTTATACCTATGAAGCAAAATTAATCAATGTCCTAATATGATTAAAATACTTCTTTAATTCACATCCAAATCCACAATGTCCGTAAATCTTGATACTTATACTGCATTTTATTGTATTATCATATATAATTATTTTGCAGGAGAAAGAGATTTATAACCCCTTTAAAAATATGCTTCCTTGACAAAAGAATCATTATTTCTCTTTGCTAAGGTTATAGGTATTGACCAAGAAAAATGGCATCAAATACTTAACAAGAAAATAAAAAATATACTCTGAAATTACATACATTTGCCATTAATTTTATAAGGTGGATTTTAAAAATTCAAGTTTTGCTTGTGGTACTTAAGTAAAGTCTTAAAACCAGCCAGCTCGGGGGTCCTAGGTGACTTAGTCGGTTGGGTATCCGACTTCAGTTCAGGTGGTGATCTCATAGTTCGTGAGTTTGAGCACCACATCAGGCTCTGTGCTGACAGCTCAGGACCTACAACCTGCTTCGGATTCTGTCTCTCTCTCTCTCTGCCCCTTCCCCACTGGCTCGCGCACTCTCTCTCTCACTCAAAAATGAGAAAAATAAAAAAAAAAGTTTTTGAAAAAGCAAAAACAAAAAAACCCCAGCCAGGTCATTTTCTTTAATCATCTTTTATTAATCCTTGTTTTTTTCAGTCAGAGAAGTTACCAAATCTGTTCTCACCACGTTAAGAAAAAGAATGACGTATGACTTAATAAAAACAGCTTGGCTTAGCAGTACAAGAGTCTAATCCTAATTCAGCCACCAAACAAATGTATAACAATAGATACTGACTTAAACTTCCCTGGGCCTTTATTTTTTCTTAGGCCTTAATTCTTTTTTTCCAGTCTTTAAATATTTTTATTGGAAGGTAGTGTGTTGCCTTCATTTTTTTAAATTTCTAATTACTGTAAATTTACTTTTATGAAAACAATACTTGCATTTTCTAGTACTAAAACAAGGAATGTAGAGAAATACCCAACTTAAGTAGTGAAAATGTACACCATAATTACTGTTACACTGCAGTCATATCTGCACTTCCATTATTTTTCACTTATCTTGTCTGGGACATCTAGGTGGCTCAGTCCCTTAAGTACCTGACTCTGGATTTCAGCTCAGGTCACGATCTCATATTTCAGGAGACTGAGCCCCATGTTAGGCTGAGCTGTGAGCACAGTCTGCTTGAGATTCACTCTTTCTGCCCCTTCCCCACTCAAGTGTGCATATGTGCTCTCTCTCCCCCAAAATAAAGAAACAAACAGTTTCAAAAAGCTATCTTGTCTGATAACATACAATAGAAAGAATAATTATGCAAAAGACATTTACAGATACTCCTAAAGTGCTACTGAGAATAATCTGTTGGCATTGGATAACCAATCATAGGCACAGCCACAGTAGAAGGATATGCATATGCCCTTTGGTTCATTACATTGTGCCTTATTTGGAACATTACTTCCACACTGCTAAGTGTTACCATAACCATTCTGGTAAGAGCCCAATGGATTACCAGTCCTAAAACTGGTCTGTAAACCAGCAGACACAAAATTACTTCCAAGCTCCCAGCGGTATACACTGCAGCACTGTACACACCACTTTGAGTTTCTTCCCCAAAATCTCTTACGCAGACTAGAGTAACCCCTGTCCTAATTTTACTTATCTCTAAAGGTTTTAAATCCACACCTTTTGCCCAGTAAATTTCTGGCCCATTGGTCATCGTTCATGCCTCCTCTACCCGTGGAACAACCGGAACCCCTATCTTCAAACAACTGAAGCAACATGGGAATAAGTGCTCTTGACTAGCTTGAGATAGCACAGACATAAGGCCACTCACTTGCTTTATGTTATTAGTTGTTAAAAAAAAAAAAGTGTATGCTGTGCTTGTTTTAGTACTGACAGCATTTCTTCCAATTTAATGAACTCCGCTGAGGAGTTAGAGTGGTCATATCTGATGCCAAATTTCACATCTTCCACATCTACTCCTCTGGAGGTCACATCTGTAGCAATCAAAATAGGAGCTTTTCCATGTCTGAATTCATTTAGAACCCAGCCACACTCCTGCTGACCCACCTCCCCACAGTGGAACACCCATTTCTCATTTACCTAGTAAGCTCATCACATCTTTTTTTGGTTTCAACAACAACAAAAATGGTCTTATTGTCCTCCTCTCTCATGATCTCTTCCATGAGATGAGTAAGTTTTTCATCTTTTCTGTATTAGGACACACATTTACAATATGAAGAACTATGGTTTGCACTCAGTTCTAGCACATTAATGTTTATATGAACGAAGTTCTTTAAGAAAACTTTCAGCAAGCTGTCTTACTTCTTGTGGCCAAGTCACACTCCACATTAGGGTTTGCCTATCAGGTCCTATCTGATCTACAATCTTCCTTATTTGGGGCTCAAAGCCCCTATCAAGCATTCTATCTACTTCATCAAGAAAAGTAGGTGGTTCTTCTCAGATTGACTTAAGAGTGTGGCAAAACCAATCAATCTTCAAGGGGATGCAATACAGACTCTCTCCAAATCACAAATTTGTGGTCCCTGAGGAGCACCACCATAGATGCAAGTGGACTGCCAGTCATGTGCTCTACAGTATTCAGCAGCTACTTGCTGTACGTGTTGGGACATTTCTCAAGTTGGTGCCAGCATCAAGCAAACAGACCCATCACCTCTCTCTAGGAATGGCTGATGGCTGATGTGGAGGAGAGCAGGCAGCAAGTAAGACAATGTTTTCCTGGATCCAGTTTGTGCTGCTCCCAACTATATCCAATCCACTAGGAGCTATGAGTTATCCTGGAGCCTGAATTGCAGCATGTTCAGTAAAATTTGGTCTTGCAATCACAACCATTACATTTGCAGGCAAATCCGCCTCATAAAAATTCAGAACAGACTTTGGGCACTTGTGACCTCTAACTATAATTTGTAATTTCCTTATACCTTCTATATGTGTCCACCTCTTGTACTGTGTACCTCGTCAAACCTCGCTAAAAATGTGTCTCAAATTTGGGCAGCTCATCAAGATTCCACTTATTTTTTGACTAGTTTTTCCCCAGTTCCCAAACTTCTTCCCAGATATATGCCCTGCCCTACTTCCCCCCAAATCAAAGTGCACCAAACCTGTCTAGAAACAGGTTTCACTGTCTAGTGACAAATACGGTTTTACAATGACATTCATATTGTAAGACAGTATTTGGAAAGTTATTAACTCAGTGTCTCTGCCTAAGGACATGAAATGGTATCACCCAAAGCCAGATTTGCTTTGTTTGTGGCCAGCAACTGGGTCTGCTGGGAACAGGGTACACAATCTTCCAGGGATCGGCCATAGACTGTTCTCTACATGGCTGATAAAGTCTAATCAGAATCTGAAGGGGAAGCCATGGAACTCAGCAATGAGGATATGGGAATTCAGGGAGAAGGGAGTGTTAGGCCTTAAAAAAAAATCTGCAAAATAATTCCAAAGCTCCTTCAAGCTTTATAGTTTGTAATGAAGAAGCCACTCTTAACACGTGAAATACTAATGTAAGAAGAAATCACTATGATCTATCATACCTTTACGTAAAGGTAAAGAAAAAGAAAAAATAACCTAACACACTTGGATGTTCTAAGTCTTTTACCTTTAAGGCACATTCTTAAAATTCATTTAATTTTGGCTACATAAAAATTGACTGATGGAAAAGTATCTCAAATTTGCCTTTATTGTTAAGTGTATCATAGCACATTTATAAAATGGAAATATGATGGAGTCACAAAAATCATACTTTCAAAGGATACTGGAAATTAAATTTTAAAAAGCTAGCATCACTGAGCTAATAATGAATCTAAAGTATTAACACAAAGGTAGGCATAAGGTAAGTATTTAACAAAAGATACTAAATTTAAGTACTATTGTTACTTTTATAAAAACTGTACACAGTCGTCCTCCCCCTTATCCAGTTTTGCTTTCTATGGTTTCAGTTACTTGTTTTCAAATGCTTTCTAAAACTATGATCTAAATATGATCAGAAGGTCAAGAGTAGCCTAACACAACATCACAATGCCTAGGTCATTTACCTCATTTCACCTTACCAGGTAGGCATTTTATCACCACAAAAAAGGTGTGTACAGTATAATAAAACATTTTGAGGGGCGCCTGGGTGACTCAGTCAGTTAAGTGTCAGTTCAGCTCAGGTCATGATCTCACAGTTGGTTCATGGGTTCGAGCCCCTCATTGAGCTCTGTGTTAACAGCTAGTTTGGAGCCTGGAGCCTGCTTCGGATTCTGTGTCTCCCTCTCTCTCTGTCTCTCAAAAATAAAAAATAAAAAATGAATAAAAGTAAAAAACATTTTGAGAGAAAGAGACCACATTCATGTAACCTTTAATATATTGTTACAACTATCTGTGGTTTTAGGTATCCAGTAGGAATCCTGGAACAGATAACTGTGGATAAGGAAGAACTAATGTATTTAATTCCACCTTTAAAGAAAGAATTTGTAGGAGAAAGAAAAAAGTTGGAAAAAAAAGTTGGAAAAAAAAGTTGGAAGAAGTTTGTGGCTGGCTCTGTGGGAGAAGTAACAAGTGATTTTAACTTTCCTCTCTATCTTCTGCTCAATTTTTTGTTTTTTTCCTATATAACAACTATGTATTATTTTTTCTTAAGATCTACCCAAAATACAGGCAAACCTGTATTAGATTTTAGATCTTTGCCTGTTTTAGATTTTAATCAGCTCTAAATGTTCGGCCAAAAAAATATCCTCTAAGAATCAATGCACGATTCTACTTGAACAGAGTTACCACAGAACACTTACTTTCTGAACTTCAGAAAGCATTATCATAATAGGTTCTAGAAATTCTAAAAAGGTTCAACTCAAATTCAAGTTGAAGTATTAAACTTCCTTATAAATGTTTCCTCAATCATTTATAAACTTATGCCATGGCACTCTTTTATAATGAGCAAACAGTACAAGGGCAAGGCTAATATATACATGCTTCTTACAGATCAAATTTTAATATACGAGGCTTTTTGTTGTTTCATTATTCATGAACATGAGCTATGATGTACTATGTCTATAACACTAAACTTACTAAATTTTTTTTAACTCTTTTTTTTAATGTTTTATTTATTTTGATACAAAGAGACACAGAGCATGAGAGGGGGAGGGGCAGAGAGAGAAGGAAACAGAACCGGAAGCAGGCTCCAGGACCTGAGCTAGCTGTCAGCACAGAGCATGATGTGGGGCTCGAACCCACAAACGTGAGATCTGACCTGAGCCGAAGTCGGAGGCTTAACCGACTGAGCCACCCAGGCGCCCCTAAACTTACTAAATTTGAACCAACTATAGAAAGGTATCCTGACAGGGCTTTCTTTTTTTTTAAATATATTTTTTATATTTTATTTATTTTTGAGAGAGAGGGAGAGACCGCATGACCAGGGGAGGGTCAGACAAAGAGGGAGACACAGAATCTGAAGACAGTCTCCAGGCTCTGAGCTAGCTGTCAGCACAGAGCCCGACGTGGGGCTTGAACCCACGAACCATGAGATCATGATCTGAGCCGAAGTCAGACGCTTAACCAACTGGGCTGCCCAGGCACCCCCTGACAGGGTTTTCTTACTTTTATTTTAAAATGTTCTAGTTGGCTATAAAGATCAGAGTGTATTTCTTACTTTATGTAAAAACCAAGATATGGCTACCCAGAAAATAAACAATGGTCTAGCAGCCGATAATGCAGTCACTGTGCTATTATTCTACTAGCTAAAAAGGCTATTACGATAATTTTTATACTTACTCTCTACTACTCCTGGAATTGCTCTATAATGTTGAAACTGGTAAAAGGATTTTTCCAACATGTACTCGGGATTAATTTCTTCTACACGTAGTAAATTCAAAACCATGTTGTAGGTCAAATGGAAAGCACTATTTAGAGGATCAGCTGAGCCCTAAGAGGAAAAAAATATGTCAATGTTTTAATTTTTCAAATAAATTTATATAGATACCAATTAAACTGCTTAATAACTTAATCCCTGATAAGGAATACTATAGAAATGTATTAAATTATTTCCTTTAAATGACCAATACAAAGTGATAAAACAGTTGATACTTGGGAAAGTAAAGGGGAAAAAATCCACTTAATAGGAACAACAGTTCATAATTTTTTTTAATATTTATTTTTTAAATAGAGATAAGAGTGCAAGCGGGGAAGAGGCAGAGAGAGAGAGGGAGACACAGAATCTGAAGAAGGCTCCAGGCTTGGACCGTCAGCACAAAGTCCGATGCAGGGCTCAAACTCACAATCCATGAGATCATGACCTGAGCCAAAGTCAGGTGCTCAAACGATTGAGTCACCTAGTCACCCCAACAGTAGTTCTTATTGTTTGTCAAGTATGTTTAACTCTCTGCCTTTAGGCCCTTCATAAAGTTACACTTTTTGGACTCGTGTGGGTCGGCCAATAAATTGTAATGATGTATCATTTTCTGGCCAAGTATTTAATTGCTGGTGTGAAAATCTATCTTTTTCAAAACTTTCCAAATTGGAGTTATTAGATACTGTGCTACTGAGTCATAAACTACTCACTACTCACATTCTGTTCTATGTAGGTATGTGAATAGATTCACCAAGTTTAAAAATGACCACATCTACAAAGTATGTGCCAATCACTGTACTAATCACCTTAAACAGTAAGTTTTCAATTCATAATATTCCTAACAAAACCAACTTACTGTCTTAATTTTAAACAAGAAACAGGTTCAAAGAGGCTAAAGAGGCAGGAGAATAAATCTTATGGAGTATGTGGGTTAAAGTCCTCCTAGAGAGCAAAGTAAATTGCAACTTACTTCACATCCTTGTCTTTTCAATATTCAATATTACATTACTAAAATTATGGAAACCTTAAATGTTGATCAGTATTTCTCAACTTTTTATATATTTAATTTGATCAGCCAAGTTATAAAAGTTTTAAATGATGTTATCAACAGAAAGCCTAATAAAGGGTCACCTAAAATTTAACTTGGAACAACAATGGTAACCAATACTAAATAGTTTTTTAAAGATTCTTTTAGTTGGCAATTTGCTCACTGAAAGGTATTATATAATTAAGAGAGCTAAACAGATCAATTTTCCAAAGCAGATTTGTAATACTACCTTTTGAACGGTATTCTACTTCTAATGATTTCTAAAGTTTTAGAGTGCATGGTTCATTCAGGCAAGCAGTATACAATTCTTTTTGCGTTTTGAGCTACTATAGTGGAAAAAAGAAGAAAATGGATAAATATGGGTCTTTTCACTTCTCCAAAAAAGGTCCACAAATAATTAAATACTGGAGGTATATTCTTCCTTAAGTTCCAAAGGCTGTGAAAAAAAGAGTAAATAAGTTTCATCTTCCTTGGCCATTAACAATGTAATTCAGGTTGAAATGAACACACAACTGTCTATAAGCAGAAAGCCTGGATAGTCTTTTTAAAAAAAGCACATTACATACTGTAAGAAACCATTAAGTTTATTAAATCATTTCAGAAATTATGGAAATAGCTTTATTTTGATAAAACCAATAATGACATCTCCTCAAAGTACTGTGATACTTTTACATTCTTTTGAAAATATGGGCAGTAGATTGGAATGTATGTTTTTTGATTACACTGGAGAAACGTAAAGCATCTCTTAACTGCTTAAGAATATGATACATTCACCAGTCTTTTTGGATATTATTACACATGCTTTCTGTCTGACCCAACTCTTCATTTAAGCAAATATTATAATGAATAGTTTCTTTTGTTTGTTTTCAGCTCGTGTCACGTATACAAAAAGAACAAGCTCTTGTCTTATGTCAAATTCTGTTTGAACTAACAGATTAAAAAAAAAAATCTGACCATGAAGAAGCAATGGATGTAGGCGAACCTGGCTGGCTCAGTTAGAAAAGCATGCAACTCTTGATCTGGGGGGTCATGAGTTCAACCCCACATTGGGTATAGAGATTACTATAATTAGGAAAAAAACATTAAAAAAAAGGCAATGTGGGTACTTGGGTGGCTAAGTCATTTAAGCATTTGACTTCAGCTTGGGTCATGATCACCTGGTTCTGTGCTGACAGCTTGGAACCTGGAGCCTGCTTCGATTCTGTCTCCTCCTCTCTGCCCCTCCCCTGCTCACACTTGTCTTTCTCTCAAAAATGAACAAGTATTTAAAAAAAAATTAAAAAATAAATAAAATAAAAAAATTTTAAGGGCAAAGGATATGAAGTAGAAGATAAAAAGAGGATACTATAACAATAGCAAAATTGGAAACACTGAATCAATTCTTATAATGCTTGGTAGAAAACTAGTCAAGCCAAAGAAGCTAAAGAAAGGAATTACTAAACTATTTTAAACGCAAGATCATTAAATGACTTACAAGCACAAATATATTACTCTGTGTGCTGAGATACTATAAATTGCAACAAATAACCTTTAGCCAACAAGCAATGAACGGATGTATTCTGCCATCTTTCTGCCTAAGACTACTTAACCCAGGAACAGGAAAAATGATTAAATACGACAAATAGATCCAAATTTTACCAGTGTATAAAGCATACTAATTACTTTAACATATAGTGACTCAGAATAATTTACACATCTGATTATTTGAGAAAATAAACACTCCATTCATTAAAGTCCTATTACTTAAAGGAGAATTTCAATCACTCTCACTTAAAAGAAAATAAAATTGGCCTGAGGTTATAATGATTTATTAGTTGTTATACTGTATTAAATATGTTAAAAGAACAGGACACCTGGGAGGCTGGAACTACCACTGGCTAGTCGGTTAGGTGTTCAACTTTGACTCAGGTCATGATCTCAGTTTATGAGTTCAAGCTCCTTGTCAGTCTCTGGGGCTGACAGCTCAGAGCCTAGAGCCTGCATCAGATTTTGCATCTCCTTCTCTCTCTGCCTCTCCCCCACTCATGCTCTGTCTCTCTCAAAAATAAACCTTAAAAAACTTTTAAAAACAAAAGTTTGTCAAAAGAACAAAGTGCTGTCATGTAAAATCCTGTCTGAACCAGCAACTATTTGCATGAGGTGCTGAGAAGCAACAGCACATGATGGTGAGGAGCAGGGACTGAAATCACATTGCCTGCTTTTAAAAGCAGGATTTGCCGTTTAACAGCAGTATGACTTTGGAAAAATTCTTAATTTCTGTATGCCTTATTTACTTTAAAACTGGAACAGTGACAGTAATTATTTCAATGCCTAAGATATGTTAAATATTCTAAAACTATTAGTTGCTATTGTTCTGAATAAGTTGCCTACAGATTATTTAATGATAGTAAAACTAACTGAAAAAAATCCTAGGGTACAAAAAAGTAGTAGGGCAGTTAGTCTCAATAAAAGAAATGTGTCCAGAAACCTAGAAATGTAGATACACACACATTTGCTTATATAACTGCAATATTATCAACAAGCAGGTACTACACCCTTTCAACAAGTCAAACTATACAGTATTCTAAGTGAGAAGTATCACTTTAGTACAATACTCACTAGGATGATTATAAATCAAAAGGACAGATAATAACAAGTGTTGGCTAGAATGCAGAGAAATTACAACCCTCATACATTGCTGGTAACACTGTAAAATGGTATAGCTGCGGAGGAAAAACAGTCTGCCAAGCCCACAAAAGGTTAAACACAGAATTATGTATGACTCTGCAATTTTACTCATAGGTATTATGGAAAAGAAATAAAAACAAGCTCACATAAGAACTTGTTAAGAAACATTCACAGCAGCATTATTCACAATAGCCAAAATGCACAAACAACTTCCATGTACATCTGCGGATAAATGGATAAATTGTACTATATCCACACAATGGAACAATATTCATCAATAAAAAGGAATGAAGGGCTGATACATATTACCATATGGCTGAACCTTGAAAATATTATGCTAATGAAAGCCAGATACAAAAGATCACATATTTTCTGACTAAATTTAAATGAAGTGCTATAATAGGCAACTGTGCTTAGGGCTTAGGGGAAAGGGAAGAGTTAGGAAGGAAATGGGGTGTCGGGAGCTGCCAGAAGAACAAAGATCAGCCGCCTGTAGGCAGGGAAGTGTCACTCCCTGTGGGGAGCTACCAGAAGAATAAAAATGAGCCGCCTGCAGGCAAGGCAGTGTTAATCACTTCCAACTCCACCAGAGACAGGCTGGGCTTTCTTACTTCAGTTTGGTTCCTCCTTTACCCTAACCATTATCACTTGACCCTGTTTCCTAGCGACCGACCTAGGTCAGCTGCCTTGCTTCCCGCCTTGAACCTTTTATAGTGTGTATTTTCTCAATAAATGAAGCTTGATCAGAGACTTTGTCTTGCCTCCATTCTCTGTGCTCCCTGCCCTACCCTATTCTCACTCCCTCCCTCAGCAACCTGCATTGACTGACCTGCAGGCCGGGTCAATGGGGAGTGATTGAATGGATATAAGATTTCTTTTTGGGATGATAAACATGTTCCAAAACTGATTGTAATGATGGTGGCAAAACCATGAATATATTAAAAATCATGAATATTGATGAATGTATGCAACGTGAATTATATCTCAAAAAACCTGCTTTAAAGAGTTAATTTAACAAATGATGGAGGGGCACCTGGGTGGCTCAGTTGGTCAGGCATCTGACTTTGGCCCAGGTCATGATCTTGCAGTTCGTGGATTTGAGTCCTGTGTCGGGCTCTGTGTTGACAGTTTGGAGCAGGCTCCGGATTCTTGTCTCCCTCTCTCTTCGCCCCTCCCTCACTCATGCTCGCTCGCTCTCTCTCTCTCTAAATCTCAAAAATGGATGGACATTAAAAAAACAATTAAAGAAAAAATAAATGATGGAAAGGGGCACCTGGTGGCTCAGTCAGGTTAAGTGTCTGACTTCAGCTCAGGTCATGATCTCATGGTTTGTGAGTTTAAGTCCCGTGTCAGGCTCTGTGCAGACAGTTGAAAGCCTGGAGCCTGCTTCAGATTCAGTATCTCTCCCTCTCTCTCTGCCACTCTCCTGCTCATGCTCTCTCTCTAATAAAATTAACATTAAAAAAATGATGGAGAAATGAGAACTCTTGCATACTGGTCAGAATGGATGTTCCTCAAAAAATTTTTTAAAAAGAAAAAAAAAAAAAGAGCTATATGATCTCGCAATTCTATTTCTGGGTATTTACCCAGAAGAACCAAAATTAAAATGCTGAACAGATATTAACACTCTTATGTTCAATGCAGTGCTATTCACAAAGCCAAGATGTGGAAATAATCTAAATGTCCATCAATAGGTAAATGGATTAAAAAAGGTGGTATATACAGAAAATGGAATACAAGTGAACCTTACAGGAGAAAAGTCTGCAATATGTGACAACATGAACTCTGATGACATTACATTAAGTGAAATAAGCCAGTCAGAAAGATAAATCCTGCATGATTGCACTTTTATGATATTTCTAAAATAGTCAAATTCATGGAATCAAAAAGTAGAATGGTGGTTGCCACCAACTGAGGAGAAGCATAAAAGGGTAATTACAATCAAAGATCATAAGCTTTCAGTCAAGCAAGATTAATAAGCTCCAGAGATGTAACATATGATGATGTACTTTTAGTCCACAATAACATATTTTGTATTTTAAAAATTTGTTTAGGGTGGATCTCAGCAGAATACTCAAGAATTACATATTTTTCCCACAACAAAATTTTCGAAATGAAAGACAACAGAACTTTTACACTTAACAGGTACACTTTACATGCAGAAATATCAAGTAAATGGAATGAAAAATCTATAATAAAGAAACCAGATGCTGTTATTGAAATCCTACTTCTTACTATTTGGCAACCTGATTCAATTTTTTCTATATATAGATCACAAGGAAAGAAAAATAATATTTATTATACCTGGCACAATTTGAAGACTAAAAATACAAATTTTCAATCTTGTGTCATTTTCTCTACATGAAGAACTAAAGTTACATGGACACTTAAAAACAGGTTTACAAGTGTTAATCTTTAAAATTTAAGGATACCATATGATCACTATGAATATGTATAAACAAGCTTTGTCTTCACTCAAATAAAAAAAATACTTTTATATATTTTAGCTTTAGCATATGAGACTTCCCAAACCCCTACCTCAAATTCTGCTTGCTGTTCCCAAATCTTAGAAATTGAAAAGGGTCCATCATTTCAGGATACTGACCCACATATGAAATTTTGAACCTTTAGCTAATGATATGGCAGTTAATTTTATATTTTTAATTTATGTTAAGTTTCCCATCTAAGAGTTTTATCCAGGAATTTTTTTTAGTAAGTTCTTACTGCATGGAGAGGGAAAGCAACCAGGTCAAACTTCCCTGAGAAGTTCTCCAAAATGAAACAAAAATAAAAGCCTTAAGATAATCCAAAACATAAATACTAAACAAGCAAAATGTACAGTCTAATTTGGAAAGGGCTTAAAAATTGAACTTTATTTGTTGGGATATTTATGATCCATCAATAGCATTAGAATGTTAGACTGCAAAATTAGTTTATTAAGCTATATGGACCTACAAAGGCAGGGGAACGTAACTGCCCAAAAGACTGATCCCATGTGCCCTACCAGGAAGAGCAATTTGTTCAGTGGAAAAGGCAGTTAAGGAAAGTGTCTTTAAATCTGGAGAGCAAAGTAAACATTTCAGCCCTCTGTGGGGATCTTTCTTTACATGCCCTCCATCATATAAGTCAGTCTTTACTCATAACAGAAGTGGATAGTACAAAATATTAGCACTTGGAGCAGTTACTGTCTTCCACCTTTCAAGCCCAAATGGTTTAGTAGATTAACTCATCTATTTAGAAAGGTATTGGAAATGACATAACTTATTTCAAGGTAGTTCCTGAAGTATGTTTCTCAAATTCCTAGTGAGGGCATAGAATCTTAACTCAGTTACCTTAAGTAGCTGTTTTCCAATTGTTGGGCTCATCTTTTCATCCACCATAAGAATCACAATTCCTCTATCATCCATTCCCCTCCTTCCAGCTCGACCAGACATCTGAATGTATTCACCAGAGGAAATCTGAGTGAACATAATTAAAAATACAGAGTTTAGGAGAAAACCTGGTGAAAATCATAATCTTAAATCAGAAAATACACAAACACAAGTTAATACATTCCAAAAAAGGGAATATGATTTAAAAAAATCAACTTTTAGGAGTTTAAGTAAAAACACAAAAATGCAAACATTATAGGGGCATCTGGGTGGCTCAGCTGGATAAGCGTCTGATTTGGGCTCAGGTCATGATCTCACAGTTCCTAAGTCTGAGCCCCACAATGGGCTCTCTGCTGCCAGCACAGAGCCTGCTTCAGATCCTCTGCCTCCCCCTCTCTCTGCCCCTCCCCTGTGCATTCTCCCTCTCAAAAATAAATATGTGAACATTAAAAAACAGAAAAAGAATGTTACAAAACTAAATATTAACTCCAAAATGATCAAATATACTACAGCTAAAAAAAATATCTGAGAGCTAGATGTTCTGGAACGGCAAAATCTAAGAAATAAGAAAGGAAACATAGTCTCAAACTCTACTAAATATCAATGTTTACTTTATCTTAATGAATTTTCTTAATTTGCAAAATTAAATTAATATAATTTTTTTATTTTTTAAGTACAATTCTCTCTTACTTTCTTGGTATACATCCTTGGAATTCACTAGAGTTCATTGATCATCAAGAATAGAACCTAGTGGAGAAAGGTGGTAAGTCATTTCAGGGTGACATTCAACCACCAAGGTGCTGGGCGAAGTTTTATCTGTAAGTGCCTGTATACTATTCTCTGATATTAAGGGTCCACAGTTTGCAGATTCCCAAACAATATCTGACTCAAAAAGAGTTAAGAACCACTATGCTACAAGAATGCATACTAATGATGGCATCAAGAAAACACCTAACCACCAGGAAGCAACAAAGGCACCAGAAAAACATAATTTAACAAAAAGGCCAATCCTAAAAAAGATCCGAAAAGAACATTCTAAAAGGGCAACCCAGAAGAATTTCCCTAAGGCCCAATTACAAGACTGTGGTTGGTTATGACTGTTCAGGTTTAATAAAATGATGCTGTATCACTAAGATTGTTTTTATACGTTCAATTATCTACTGTACCCTGCAGTTTTACCCTAGAGTCCCTGAGATGTCAAGACGTTTGTAAAGTCACAAAACATTTATTTACATATTTTCTTGTGGCATCAATTTTATTTGGAGATTTAAGTAATTTTAAACTGATAAATTATGAAGATTTTAAAAATTTACACCTTTTAAAGATATAAAACATGAAACTTATAAACTGCTTTACTAACAAACCACATTCTACACAAATTAAATTTTTAAAAGTTTAATTTTAAAAAGTTACAGGTTAAAGAAAATTTTTGAAGACTATGTAATAATTTCTGAAGAAAAAGGGCACCTATCTCACTGCACTTCTGTTTCTTTTATATAGCGTTCAACAAATTTTAAAACACATTTTAAAAATGCCTTTGCCTTTACAATTCTACCATCAGTGATTTTCAGTGTTTTGATGATTAGTAATTACTGCCAGAAACTTTTCTAAGCGGAAAAAAATCATCACTTTCAAGCACAAAAGGTTAAGTGAAGAAATAGGTGACTACTGAAAAATTTCTCAAATGCTAATTTACCTGAGTCGTTTTGGCCTGTATTGGATACTCAAACTAGAAACCTCTCTTCTACCTGCTTTTCACCCCTGGGAAGCTTCACTGTGTACCTGGTAAATACCCATTTGCTGCTGTTTCTCAGTTTAAGGACTGCCGTCTCTATGAAGCCTTCCATGACCCCTTACATACAAGTGTTTCTTCTCATATGCTTTATCCTTCTGTACATAACATCTCAAAATCCATAATACAATGTTTTATTATACCGTGTTAATCAAGTTTCTTTAGAGATTGGGTTTAACTTTAACAAAGTTTAAATTCAGGAAGTGGTTACCAAATGGGTTCCTTGCCCCTGATTAAGAATTTACTTTTTACGCAAATTCACTGTTTTAACCCATGATTCCAACTTTCTCTCCTTCCTTGTGCCTTAGAAAAGACATTATGTGAAAACCTGTTAAAACCCGTATTTTACACCTGAAGGATAAAATAATGAGGTCTGACTGCAGTCACTATATACTGGGTGCTCCAAAGGGAGGTTTTTGTTTTTGTTTCTGTTTCTGGCTAATGGATAGAAATGAAGGATCTCAAGTTTAATGTTGATGAACTTGTTAATTGGTTCAGGTACAAATTCTTCAGATTTAGAACTGAAAATCTCAAGGATTAAATAATTCCAAATCACTTTAGGTAAAACAAATACAGATAAAAATTATTTCAATATATTGGAGCGCCTGGATCCTTTAGTTGGTTAGGTGTCTGACTTCTGCTCAGGTCATGATCTGACAATTAATGGGTTCAAACCTTGCATAGGCCTCTGTGCTGACAGCTCAGAGCCTGGACCCTGATTTAGATTCTGTGTCTCTGCCTGTCTGCCCCTCCCCTCATGTTCTGTCTCTCAGAAATGAATAAACGTTAAAAAAATTATTTCAATATATTAATTATTTTACTTACCCATCGGAAATCTTTCCCATCAAATTTTCGGGCATTTGTAAATAAAACAGTTCTAGCTGGCATATTAATTCCCATGGCAAAAGTCTCTGTGGCAAATAAGGCCTAAATAAATGAAAAGTTTACATGATTAAACATGCACTTTAAGCTAAAAAACCAGTTTTGTAATTTTCAAGTATAAATAAAACATTAATTTTCAAAATCAGTTGTTAGAGACTGCAAAAATAAGACCACATACTACTCCCAAATGTATTTCAGTATTTTAAATATAAAATCATTAAATAGTATCTAATATCCCTTGCATCCCAGAAATTCCTTAATTTAGGGAAAAGTCTTGCTTATATTCCATGGTGATACCTTAAAGAGGATACTACTGGTCTAATGAGGCTATAGATTATTTTTCTAAACACAGAAAATCACATTTCCTGGCTCTCTGACTGATGATACAACAGTTTTGGAGTCATCTTTAGGATCTCTGAGGGGAGAAGACAATCACTGGCTACGTTCACTTTTAAGACTTTAACAACAAGAACTGGACCACACAGAAAACTGTATGGTTTAAGACCACAAAGATGTATATATACAAGTAACGTCACTGAAGTATCATTAATCTAAATTTTCACCAATAGGAATGGAAATTAAATCTTATTTCATCAACTCAACAGAATGCTATCCACTTGTTAAAAAGGATAAAAAGCTACACATATGAAAGAATCAGGTAATAACATGGGTAGTATAATTTTTTTGTTTAAAATATAAGTCATCAGGTGCCTGGTTTAGTCAGTTAAATGTCTGACTCCTTATTTCGGCTCAGGTCATGATCTTACGGTTCGTGAATTCAAGCCCTGCATCAGCCTCTGAACAATGTAAACCCTGCTTGGAATTTCTCCCTCTTTCTCTGTGTCCTTCCCCCACTGGCGCTCCTGCCCTCTCCCCTCTCCTGCGTGCTCGCTCGCTCTTTCTCTCTCAAAATAAAGGGGAAAAAATCATGTATTATTTGTATATATGTTAATGGGTATTCCTGAGAAGTGAGGGTCTTCCATTTTCTGCTTTACTTACAATCATTCTATTTGACTTTCACCACCAAGTATCACTTAAATTTTTAAGAAAAGATTCTTTAAAATGAGCATCAACAGGGCCTTACTTGCCAGGATCCAGGTATAAACAATAACCCATTCTTGATCTAGAATACTTCAAATACATTCTTAAATGTGAGTAAATACTTTTAAATATTTTCTACTTAAGTGCTGAGATTCTCATGATAAATCTGATTTTTAAAATTCTAGCCTGAACATTAAACCTAAAATAACTTGTGAGTCACATCTAGGTTTATGACAACATTTTAAATTTGTTTCTCATTTTTAACACCTTATTTCTGGATACAGACATCAGCATAACCTTTGAAATTAAATTAGACTCTTCTGCGGTTTAAAATAGCAATTCTTGAAAAACTTTCTTTTTTAAGTCTACCAGCAATTCTCCTGTCTTTCCTAATTGTTTTAATCTGTATATAGAAAGGAGTCCACTAAGAATCAATTCCAATGATGATCATTAAATAGCACCTTCTGGAAAATTCCACATTATATAGTGTTACTATTTCTTACTTAATAATAGAAAAACCAATAAAATGTTATCTATAAACCTGAATGAAGTATAACACTATATACAAAAATCAACTTTAGTATTTAAATCATTCCATACAACATAGTTCAAAAATACATATATATGTAAATGTGTGCTTTTAAATATTTTTATATGTTTGTATATATGCACATACATGTAAAGCTGCCTACAAATAGTATTCTAAATAATTCTCCAACTGTTGGGGCACATGGCTGGCTCAGTCAATAGAGTAAGCAACTCAATCTCAAGGCTGCAAGTTCATGCTCCATGTTGGGTATGGAGCCTATTTAAAAATAATAATAATAATAATTTTCAAACTGTTTACATGATACAATTCTAAGGCATAATGTAAAAGTAAAACCATACCTTTATCAATCCTTCAGAAAAGAGAATTTCTATAGTTTCTTTCAAAATAGGAAGTAAACCACCATGGTGAATACCAATTCCCCGCTTCAAAAGAGGAAGTACATGTTCAACCTGTTTGGAATAATGTTTATTTTTCAATAATATACAGAAATGAGAAATAAAAAATGTTAAACTAACCATAATAAGAAAAATGTGTCATCAAGAAAGAAGGCTATTCAAAGAAAAGTTATATAACCTTTTCAGAATAAAAGCAAAACGAAACCCTTATTTACACAGATTACTACCCTCAAAAATCAATATAATTCTGTCCTAATTTTCCTTAATGTCGATATATTTTAAATAAAATTCATATATGCACTGCTGCCTAATTCAAATATTCCAGCATCACCTCATCTTGTCCTCAAAAACTAAGTCTTAAGGACATTTATATCTGCACAAAATAACCTTAAAAAAATAGCCAGCTCCAGCTAAAAATAAACACATACAAGGCATACTCAGTATAAATATGCACTTCATCTAAAAACAAGTGAATTACTGAAAAGTTCATCCTCATTAGCACTTTAACAAATGGCATTACATGTCTACTATTAGAATTGTGCTAAGAAAACAAAAATGTATAAAGACATAGCTTGTAGCACTCAAATACTAATAATTTAGGTTGGAAGAGAAATTACAAGAAAATCTTATAAGTTAAATATTATTTTAAACACTGAGCAACATGCTATTGCAGTTGTATCATAAATCCCTTATATATCAGAGCAATCATTTGTAAGCAGACTATGACCACCTTCCAACTTTCCTTACACAAAACAAAATTTTCATATATAAGGTTGTACTACAGCAGTTCTCAGGTTTGGATGCGCATTAGAACCACCTGGGAAGCTTTTGAAACATTCCAACAGAAACACCACACACCAGACCAATGAAACTAGAACTTATGAAAGGGGCACCCAGTCATAAGTATATTTTAGAAATTCCGGACAATTCCAGTAGTCAAAAGGAAAGACACTGGACTAAAAGCAGAGTAGACATAAAATTCCTCACTAAACAGATGATTTTCATTAGGTGTTTTGTTTGGTAGGCTTATAAATTAAGAAATTTAGTGACTTGGGGTGCCTGGGTAGCTCAGTCAGTTGTGTTCTTCTCCTGATCTCTAGCTCAGGTCATTCTCTCCCAGTTCCTTGAGTTAGAGGCTTATGTCAGGCTCCTTGCGGACAATGCAGAGACTCCTTGGGATTCTCTCTCCCCCCTCTCTCTCTGTCCGCCCCCCCCCCCAAGGCACTCACGCTCTCTCTCTCTCTCAAAATAAACAAAACAAAATAAAGAAATTTAGTGACTTAAAATTGGCATTAATAATTTTGTAGGATTAGAAACAGAAATAGTAATTTCCAGACCATGCTAGCTTTTAGTTCCCTTAGGCAGCAAAATCTTTCCTTCTGTCATCTTTTCAGAAGTGTAAAACATAAATCAAGGTATCTATTCAGTGTATAACGCAACATATTAAAGTTGTGTGTAAACAGTTCAATATATAGTAACAAAACCAACAAATACAAAATGAAACTACCCTACCACACTTAATATCCACACTTAGGAACACTAAATACAAACCTGAGGGAGTTTTTTATCTTCATCAGACAAGCAGTCAATGGCATTACTGAATACTTCTTCAACCATCTTCTTTTCTTCATCTAAGAAAAAATTCAAAGTTACATAAATATCTAAATGAATCAGTGATACCAAACCTTACAGATTGCAAAGAATAAAAATCTATAAAGAATAAAAGTAGAGTAGGGGTGCCTGGGTGGCTCAGTCGGTTGAACCTCTGACTTCGGCTCAGGTCAGATCTCACGTTCCTGGGTTCGAGCCCCGCATCAGGCTCTGTGCTGACAGCTAGCTCAGAGCCTGGAGCCTGCTTCAGATTCTGTGTCTCCTTCTCTCTCTGCCCCTCCCCCTCTCATGCTCTGTCTCTCTCTGTATCAAAAATAAATAAAACATTAAAAACACTGAAAAAAAAACAAGAATAAAAGTAGAGTAATTAAAAGTCAAAAGGGAAAGTAAATAAAAATGACTATTTAATAAAATGTATTGCCTTTCAAAACATATCTAACAGAATTTATCCATGAATAAAAGTACTCTCTTATAAAAATAACAGAAACTTGGGGTGCCTGGGTGCCTTTGTCGGTTGAGTCTGACTTCGGCTCAGGTCATTATCTCACAGTTCTTGGGTTCGGGCCCCACGTCAGGCTCTGTGCTGGCAGCTCAGAGCCTGGATGGAGCCTTCTTCCAATTCTGTGCGCACCTCTCTCTCTGCTCCTCCCCTGCTCATGATCTGTCTTTCTCTGTCTCTTAAAAAATAAATAAATGCTAAAAAAATTTTTTTAAATAAATAACAAAAATAACAAAAACTATACCAAGTGCTGTATGTCCAAGACTTAAGACTAACAATTACAGGTCACAGAGATTATTATTATCCACTACTGAGGAAAGGGAGGTTTACTCCAAATAATGGAAACTGCTATTAACTGTTAGAAAAGCCATTGCAAAGCATATACTCTTAACCATTATACTGCCTCCTCATAGAGCATCTATTAAATAATGGGTAGTCAAGATTTATTTGTTCAGTTAATCAATATATGACCCTGTGACATTAAGCAAATTCAACATTGTTAGTTATAAGAAAACATTTCTAAGCAGAGCAATGTCTCAACTAAAAAATAAAATATTACTAATTTAGCAGTTTATGGGGATTACCTTTTATTATAACATTGCTCAGGGATAAGTAAAAAAATAGACCTAAATGCATGGGTTTAGTTCTGTGTCTTGATAATGAAAGCAACAAATGACATTTGATTTTGGATGACCGAGGATATTATTCACTCCTCACAATACAGGATCACATATGTAAAAGGATGAAATGAATAATAAACAGGCTGGTGTTCAGTATCCTGAATTTTGGGATAGGCTGTGCTGCTATCTAGCTGTATGACTTTGAGTTACATTTACAGATAATATGTGGGAATAATTTATTATTTTAATACAGATAACTACTTTATTCAAAAGATTATACCACAGTTAGGTAAAGGGCAAGTCTTTCTGGTTTGGATTTCCAGAAGAATAAAGCACAGTACTTTCTTTTCTTTTTAATTTTATTTTTTAACATTTATTCATTTTTGAGAGACAGAGAGAAGGGAGAGCATGAGCGAGGAGGGGCAGAGAAAGACAGACAACAGAATCCGAAACAGGCTCCAGGTTCTAAGCTGTCAGCAGAGCTAGACACAGGGATCAAACCCATGAATGTGAGATCAAGACCTGAGCTGAAGACAGATGCTTAACTTACTAAGCCACCCAGGTGCCCAGAGAGCACAGTCCTTTCTCTACAGCATGTGATCTGACCAAGAAACCTAACCTTACATAGTCACATAGAAAATCACAAAAACGGGCGCCTGGGTGGCTCAGTTGGTTGAGCGCCAGCTTTGGCTCAGGTCATGATCTCATGTCTCGTGGGTTCGAGCCCCGCATTGCGCTCTGTGCTGACAGCTAGCTCAGAGCCTGGAGTCTGCTTCGGATTCTGTATCTCCCTCTCTTTCGGACCCTCCCCTGCTCGCACTGTCTCTCTCTGTCTCTCAAAAATAAATAAAAGACATAAAAAAAAAAAAAAAAAAAGAAAATCACAAAAACAAAGGAGCTTATGGCAATGAAATATAGAGGGATATAATTCTAGTATCTTTCAGAAAGGGTCTTTGGACTTTACAGAAAGCAATGTACTTTATACCTTCTAATTAAAGAAAATAAAAGGAAAGGAAGGAAAGGATAAAACAAGGTCTTCTTAAAGATTTTACAAACGTAATGAGTACTTGCTACTGTGACTGTAAGGTGAACTGCATATCTTAACAACCGTAGATTAATCACAATAGATTGATCTTACTAGAAATATATTTACATTCATTTTCACATAATACTAAAACTATACTGAAATTATGCAGTACCTGTGTTAAAATCTAATTTGGTCATCTGAAGTGCATAGGCTTCACAATCCTTCTTGCTAAAACTGAAAATAATTACAGGTTGAAAATTTCTTTCCATAATCATCTTCACAATCTTGAACACATTTGATGGTCCTGCAAAAAGAGTATATAAACCATACATAAAAATTATCTCAAAATGGATTATAGACCTAGACATAAAATATATAACTATAAAATTCTATACAGGAGTAAATCTCCAAGATATGGTATTAGGCAAAGCATTCTTAGGTAAGATATGTAAACAACAAAAGAAAAGAAACATACACTGGATTTCATCAAAATTAAAAACATTTTTCGGGGGGAGAAGGGCAGAGAGAAAGACAGAGAGACAGAGAGAGAAAGAGAGAAAGAGAAAGAGAAAATGAATCCCAAGCAGGTTCCCCAAGGCCAGCATGTAGCTGGATGCGGGGCTCAAACTCACAAACCGCGAAATCATGACCTAAGCCGAAATCAAAAGTCATACACTTAACCAACTGAGCCACCCAGGTGCCTCAAAATTAAAAACCATTGTGCTTCAAAATATACCAACAATAAGGTGAAAAGACCACCTTCCCCACAGAATGGGAAAACATAGTTATCTACTATGCAGAGTATATAAAGAATCCTTATAGTGCCACAAAAACAAAAAAAGACAATTTCATTTTTAAATGGGCAAAAGATATGAGTAAGTATTTCTCCAAATAAGATATACAAATAGCCAATGAGCATAGGAAAAGATAAGTCAACACATCATTAGCCATGAGAAAAATGCAAATCAAAACCACAGTGAGATACCACTTTATTTCACTAGGATGACTATATTCACATAGACAGATTATAGTAAATATTAGCAAGGATGTGGAGAAAACAAACTTCATAGACTTCTGATGGGAATGTAAAATGGAGCTGCCACTTTGGAAACTAATCTAGCAGTTATTCAAAACATTAAACATAGAAATACCATATATTCAGCAATTCCACTGCTAGGTATATAATCAATGAAAAAAGAAAACATATGTTTACATAAAAACTTGCAGAATCCAAGTATTTACAGAAGCTTTATTCACAACATGCAACAAAGAAATAAACCAGATGCTCAACAACTGATGAATAAAGAAAATGTGGTATATTCATATAATGAAATGTTATTTGACTGTAAAAGGAATGAAGTGCTGACATACGCTGTAATATGAATGAACCTTGGAAACATGCTAAGTAAAAGAAGCCAGCTGCAAAAGACCACACAAATTGTGACTCCACTTACATGAAACATTCAGAAAAGGAAAATAGAGACAGAGGTAGATTAGTGATTGCCTAAGGCTGAGGGTTGGGGGAAGAGGTTAGGAAAAATGAGGAATACCTGCTAATGGACACAGGGTTTCTTTCTGAGTTAATGAAAATGTTCTGGAATTAGACAATAGCTGCCCAAGTTTGTGAATATGCTAAAATACACTGAATTGTATACTTACAAATGATGATTTTTATGGTATATGAATTATATTGCAATAAAAAAATTGTGCTGATTGCATAATTCTGTTACTATAGTAAAAACCATTAAATTGTACACTTTAATGGATGATTTATACGGTATGTGAATTATATCTCAGTTAACGTCTTGTAGGAAAAATAGATGAACCTTATAAAATTTTACTATATACTATCTAGATCTTTATACAGCTTCCGGAGGAAAAAAATTCCAAATTACCTTTTGTTCCTCCTTTCCGCCCTTTCTGATCTCCTTTTGCCAAATCACCAGCATCTCGAAGTACTTGCATTGCAGTATTAAAATTGTCTTCTCTGAAGTCACCCTGGAATCAAATATTTTCCTATATAACTTCACTAATATTTAACCACAATCCAAACATTTTTCATACCTCCAAACAAACCTTCCTCAAAATAAAAATAATTTAACATGATAATTATAAGAAAGGACACTAAAAGAGGAGTTCAAAGATACTGTGTAGAGGCACTGGTTGGCTCACTCAATTAAGTATCTGACCCTTGATTTTGGCTCAGGTCATGATGTTACTGTCTTGAGATGAGCCCCATGTTGGCAATGACCTTGGAGCCTGCTAGAGATTCACTTTCTCTGTCTCTCTGCCCCTCCCCTGCTTACATGTGTGCTTTCTCAAAAATAAACATTAAAAAAATTATAAAAACAAAAAACCAAAATAGTGTATAAGACATAATAAAAGGTGATACAGAGGTACTGAAAATGGGTAAAGCAAAACATAAGATATCTGAAACACATCCTAAGTTCCTATTCTCCAAGCATTTAAAAATACTGGGAAAGAAGAAAAATCTTAGCTTATGCATATGAGAAACAGAGAACCAAACATAAGTCTTAAAAATAATTTTTGAAATACAAATACACACAAACCCAACAATTCTGGACTGTAAAACTACTTAAGAAAAAAAAGAACTACCATTCACCTCGGTTTAAGGGAAAACAACCAAGTATGACACTATGAGTTAAGAATCACCATTACTCGCTTACATTTTCATCAACCACAAGGTGCAGGCCATCTCCCCCTGCTGGAAAAATGTAGTGTTGCAATGGTGTAGGCCGATAATCTGTGTAAATTACGTGACAAGGCTGTAAAAACAATGAAAAACAATTAAGCACATAATATTTTATTTCTTCCAAATAATACCAAGTATTTGATCTAAGTAAAAGACCTTGGGGAAATAAACTTCGAAGTCAACATTCCAAAAAGAGAAAAAATTTAAAAAATTTTAAAATTAAGTCAAGAGAAAAATGTGGAAAAATTACCTCTGAAATGATATTACCATCTATTCAATTTTATCAATTCCCTAATCAGGGCCAGATACATAATTTGAATTCCAATAAAGATCTTGGATTCATACTCTAGACTTGTGATAGCAAAATTAAAGATGATGCCTGTCCCTACACTGCAGTTGTATGATGATTGTATGGTGCCACAGAATGCTCCCAAAGGTAATAAGACTTCTCTGGCCCAATGTGGGTTTTCAAAGCTTTACTGAATCAGCAGGTTGATTCAACTCCTCCAGAAGATCCACTAGGTTTCTACTGTACAGAAGCAACAAAGGTGTTAGAAAAACACAATTAGAGACCTTATGAATAGATAATACCTTGAAAGAAATGTTGGTACAAAGGAAAAATGAGGGCAGAAAAACAAAACCAAGAATAAATTTAGTACACAAAGAAATGTTTGTTATAAGGTCCTATACTTCTGCAGAAGTTGAATTACAAAAGCAAAAGGGAACATCTGACTGTGTTCACAGAAGAATCATATCATATGCTCAGGAGATGCCCAGCTTTTCCCTGGTACTGAGGTCTTAGAGGAAATTCTCTTCTCAGAGGGGTAACTCTACAAATGTATACAATAGTTTCAAACCTGGTAGACCATCAGGATCACCTTGGGAGCTTTTAGAAGTCAGAGCTCCCAAGAACCTATTCCCAGAGATGTTGATATACTGGGTTTAAGATGGCACTCAGTAATACACACTTGAGGAGCACCTGGGTGGCTCAGTTGGTTAAATGTCCAACTTTTAGTTTCAGCTCAGGTCTTGATATCACCATTTTGCAAGTTTGAGCCCCATGTCGGGCTCCATGCTGACAGTGCGGACGGAGCCTGCTTGGGATTCTCTCTCTCCCCACCCTTCCATCTCTCTGACTTTCCCCCACTTGCACTCTGGTCTATCTCATATTAAATAAATAAATTTTTAAAAATATACACTCATAAAAAAACTAGTGAGGTGATTTTGATGAGCATGCTTGACTTGAGAAGTACTTACACATTTAAAAGGTCTTAATTCTAGATGGCATCAAGAACAAAGTATAAAAGACAGCAATGCGAACTTATAACATTTTGCAATGCAAACTTACAACATTTTAAGTACCTAAGACCTCAAAAAAAAAGAAAATACCTGTTTATGTAAATGGCAAATCCATTCAGCAAACTGTCGGGCATTTGGAATAGTAGCCGAAAGAAAGACATAGTGGACATTGTCAGGAAGCAAAATAATAGTTTCTTCCCATACAACACCACGTTCTGAAAATAAAACAAATATACCATGGAATTCAGGGTCACTTTATTGGAGAGTAATCTAAACTTATTTTCTCTCAAGCTCATTAATTAGAAATGCAGACCACTTTACACCAACATATTTTTTAGCCACAGACCTTTATTAAAAACTACTTTAGTTCTTATGAATTTATCCAGTCGAAAGGTGGGAGACTAAACCACTAAAAACACAATGTACTCTGAAATAAAAGTCTGCAAAGAATAGTTCCAGACTGAATCCTTCTCACACAGCATAGGACATAAGAGTCCCATGACATTGGAAACTGTATTGATGGAAACAAAGTTAATGACTTGTAGAAAAGTTACACAGCAACAAATTTCAAATACACAGTTTACCCTCATGATTTCTAGACATGAGACATGAAAGGATTTGATGAGCAAGAAAACCATGTCTGTTTTTATTTTAATGGAAAAAAAATCAGTTTGAGAATTTTCCTGTAAAATAATCAAAAAAGGATTCAGAATTTTAAAACCAAAACAGATCTATTCAAAATGTACTTTTATGAATTTGTTACTTTCTCTACAAATTTAGGTTAACTCAGTATTTTAGTTTAAATAAAAACTAAGTTTTAATTTAAGTGTGTACATATTAAACATTTAACTTTTAAAAGTAACCATTAGCCCTTTCAGTTCCGCCAAAAAGTCCAAGTATACTTACTAGTCCTTACAGTAGTGTAATAGTTCAAGTAAAGGGATACTTTATAATTTTTTCATTTTTATTCATTTAATAGTTTATTGTCAAATTGGTTTCCATACTTTTTTCATTTTATTTCATAACCCTTATTTAATATTTTTTAATCAAATAAAACTTTCATATCTTAGTTTTTAAAAACTAAAATAGTAATAAGAAAATCAAGAAAGTTAACTCTGAAAGCTAAAAGTTTTAAAAATTCTTTAACAGTTATTTTGGAGAGTTCTCTATTAAAAATAAACTAGTTTTAATTCCAAATGTTTTGTATGAATTTTCATTTTTTCTTTCCCTGATTACTATTTAAGAATCTGTAAAGGAGATCCTATCTGAAGTATTGTATCATGTTTCCCATAATATAGTGGAAAATCCATTAGAACTCTAACCACATGAAAATTCAAAGCAAAATTTAACTTCTTCTTCAAAATTCCTAATGCTCTTCTTAAGGAAAATACATGGCACACATCTCAATAACATGGCAGAATATACCTGAATCTCTCATGTAATGAATTTCATCAAATATGACCCAAGCAACTTCTCGCATAACTTCAGAACCTCTGTACAGCATACTTCTCAAAATCTAAACAAAATATAAATGATATAACAAAATTTTGACACAACAAAAGTTCTTTCGAACAAGGAATTTTAGAAATGCTTTTTTAATAGAACTATTAAAATAATTTTAGGAGATTACATTTTAAATACATTTCATAAGTCAAATAATAGTTCTTCTCTTATAAAACAAAAATAAGTAACTTTTCAATAGTTAATGATCAAGTACAATCCATGGCGAGAATTATTATCACATCTGTTTCCATATACCTCAAATATGAAACCACTTCATCATACGTACTATACTCATCATAACGTCTACACTATCTAGGATGTGAGAATAACTTAAAATTATCTTCTATCCAACGTATGGTACCATAAACTGTTTACTGATTTTTTTCTGCTTCATCTCACAATATGGATGCTTGCTGGCAACTAGTATCCTGATTTTTGAGTTAAAGAAAATCTGCTGATGGAAAAAAGTTTTGAGAATGGAAAACTACTTTGGGAGTCAAAATGAAAAGTGAGCAATGTTTTTGGGTGATTCTGCACACCAGAAACTAATTTACACTCTATTGTACCATGTCTTTATAAAATGCAGGGATACAATTCAAGTACGTATAAAAATACCTGGTACAGCAAAAATGGTTAATTGTATCAAAAACAAAAGTACGTAAGTTTTAAGTAAAATTTAACTGCTATTATGGGAAGAAACTAAACTGAGCATTTTAAAAGAACTTTTTTAAGTATCTGTATCAACACTAAGATGCAGAAATAAAGAGTGGAAAGAAAAGCCACTACTTATGTGAAATGTATGCAAAACCGGATTTTCTTTTTTTTTAACGTTTATTTTTTGAGAGAGCGTGCGCATGCACACACAGGTGAGAGCGGCGGGAGGGGCAGAGAAAGACTCCTAAGTAGATGTATGTGTGCTGTCAGCATAGAGTCCCCTGAGGGGTTGGACCTCATGAACCACGAGATCATGACGTGAACCAAAATCAAGAGTGTAAGGCTTAACCAAATAAGCCACCCAAGTTCCCCTCACCAAATATTTTTAAAGCATTATGTCAATGACTTGAAAACACACTGATGGGGCTTTCTAGAGGCCTCAGTCAGTTAAGCGACCACCTCTGGACTTCAGGTCAGATCTCACATTTGTTGAGATCAAGCCAGACCTGTGGCTCTATGCTAAGTATGGAGCCTGCTTAAGATTCTCTCCCTCTCTCTATCTCCGCCCCTTCGGGGCTTGTGAGTGCACTTTCTCTCTCAAACAAAAAAAAATTTTTAATTAAAAAAAATTTTGGTGAAAAATTCTATCTATATCATATGACAAGTAACAAAAATATTAGTAATTTACAACTAGATTTAGGTAATTACTAAAAATAAACCTTTAAGATGAACTTTCAAGTAAATGTCAGAAAATAAAGCATTACAGTTTGTTAATACAGAGCAAGTAAAATAGCATTAGATGTTCTAAGGAAATAAACATTACTTAAATTAAAAAGGGAAAACTGGATGAGGCACCATATAAATTACCTCTGTGGTCATAACAAGACAAGATGCTGTAGGATTAATAGTAACATCTCCAGTCATCAAACCAACATCTTGAAACTCTTCATACATTTCTCGGTATTTCTGGTTACTCAGAGCCTTAATTGGGCTGGTAAATATTACACGTTGTTTTTCCCTTAAGGCCAATGCAATGGCATACCTAAAAATGGGAAAGCAAATAAGAATTAAGTATTTACAAAACCTTTTCATTAAATTACGTAATTTTGGGGGGGGCGCCTGGTGGCTCAGTCAATTAAGCATCTGACTTCAGCTCAGGTCATGATCTCACAGTTCCTGAGTTCGAGCCCCACATCGAGCTCTGTGCTGACAGCTTAGAGTCTGGTGCCGACTTCAGATTCTGTGTCTCCCTCTCTCTCTCTTCCCCTCCCCAGCTCACACATTTCTCTCTCTCTCAAAAATAAACATTAAAAAAATTTAAAGTATACAATTTTTAAAATTCTATTAATATATCAATTATGTCCCAACTTCCCTAATTACTTATTTTAAATGAAATTTGCAGAACATTAGTATCTTGTTCTATTTACTACCGACAAACTATTAAAGTAGTAACTATTATAATAAACCTGAAATGTAGTAGTCTAACCAAACAAGAATATTTAATTTTAACTCTGGTCTCTTTGATTTAATTAACTTAATTACTAATACCAATAGATCACTAATGGTTACCCTATTCCTTATAAGTAAAACACTTTTGGTTCTATAAATGAGCGTCCAAAAGATGAGAGCCTCTGCCTGTTTATATACCTATAAAGTATAAACAATTAGTGAACATTGGAAAATGAAGCTTTGTTTTTCTGAGTTTCAAAAATAAGTTCATCCATATGTATTCATTCCCACATTTAATAGTTATCAAATCAGTCCTTGCCTTGGAATTACAGTAGGTTCTAAGTATGGAAAAGTTATTCCATAGTGATTAACAAAATATAATAGGGTAGTTTTGGTTTTCTAAAGAAAATTTAAGTATTTAAATACAGACCATGATGACTAAAGTTAGCACTGTGATAGAGCATCCTTGTTTAAAACACAGTTCTGGCCCACAAAAGGTTTAAAACCTATTTGAGGAAATAATAATACTCATCACAACCATATAACCATATTTCCCAAACACTGAAACAAACAAAAACTTAAAAGGCTGTCTTAACATGAGCAAATTCAAATTTGGGAACAGATACGAAAGACAATAAGGATACAGAAATGGTACAATATACTATCTAAAATGTTAACAAAAAATTAGAAGATAAAAGAAACAGGTAAGTATGATCCATACTTAGGGAGAAAAAGCAGTCATGAGAATCTAATTCTCAGTGGGCCGAGACAGTGGACTTAGCAGACACAGACTTCAACGCAGCTATTAGAAACAAGTCCAAAAAAATGGAAGGAAGCCATGTTCTAAGAATTAAAGGAAATAGAGTGTAACTATTCAATAAACATATCATCTGAACAAATGTTATGGTCATGTTTATATATCATAAATGAAAACCCTATAGGTGAAAGGTATATATAATAAATGAAATGAATTCACTAGATCGGCTCAAGAGCAGATTTGAGATGACAGAACAAAGTTATCAGTAAATATGAAGACAGATCATCAAAATTCATCAACTCTAAAGAAAGAAAGAAAAAAGACAACCTCAGTGTCCCAGTGAATGTTTCAAAGTGAGGAAGTAAAAAAACTATGTGAAAAAATGACAGTGAAAAACTTCCTAAATTTGTTTTAAACAACAACAAAAAATAATAATCTACAGATGTGACAAATACAATAAACCCAAGCAGGAAAAAATGTAAAGTAATCACACCTAGAAACATTATCAAACCAAACAACAAAGACAAATACACAGTCTTCAAAGCATTAAGAAAATATTAAACACTGAAAGAAATTAAAAGACCCATTTAGAGATGAAAAATCCAATGTCTAATTTGAAATACACTGAATAGAATTAAAATTAGATTCTACAAGGCAGAAAAAAAGACATATAAACTTGAAGACCTAACAAGAAAAGCTGTCCAAAGAGAAAAAGAGAGAATAAACTCCAAAGAACAAAATAATAAACAAAGTGTCAGTGGGCTGTGAGACAACTTAAAGTGCCATGATGTAAGTTTAAGTGAAGTCCCCAAGGAACAAGGAGGAAGGGGAAGGTTTAAATTAAAAAATTGCTAAAATTATCCCAAATTTGATGAAAACTATAACAAACCAACAGATCTGAGAAGCCCAGCAAACTGAAGCACAAGAAATATGAGAATTATGTAAATTCACCTCATAATCAAACTGCTTCAAGACAGTGATGAATATTAAAAACACCCAAACATCCATCAAAGCAATAGGCAGAAGAGGAAGAAAATACAGACCTATAGCGCAGGGAAAAGTTAGTCCATCAAAAGAAATTAGGAAGTAATACAAATGAAAAGACAAATGGGAAATAAAACAAAAAAAAAAACCTAACACCACACATAAAAACAAACTTCCAGCAAGGAAAACTACAATAACCGAGAAAAAAACCCTCACAGAATGGGATTAACGATGTATTAAACAATGAAGCAAATATTAATGAACTGGAAGATACAGCATTAGAACAGACCCAAAATGAACACAGCATCAATGAATCACGTGGCAACATTAAGTGGCCCAATATAATAGTAATCAGAGTCCTAAAGAAGAGGAACCAGAGGCAGCATGGAAAAACAAACCCAAAGCCCAAGAAACAATGAAAACTACACCAAGCCTCCTCACAAATTACTTAAGGGGTCCCTAAGTGGATCAGCAGGCTGAGTGTCTTAATCTTGATTTCTGCTCAGGTCATGATCCCAGGGTCATGGGATGGAGCGGGGCTCTGCACTGAGCATGAAGGCTGCTTACGATTCTTTCTCTCTCTCTTTCTCTCTCTCTCTCTCTCTCTCTCTCTCTCTCTCACGCGCGCCATCTGCCCCTCTCTCCCCATAGCTCATGCTCTCCCACTCCCTCAAATTAAATAAGGAAACTACTTTAAACCCTAAGATAAAATCTTAATTAGAAGTAGCCAAGAAAAAAAGATAAATTATCCACAGAGGAAAAAGGTAAGGATGAAAGGGGATTTCCTGTCATCAACTATGTAAGTCAAAAGGTACTCTTAAAGGAATTAGAATTCTTTATTGAGTGCAGGAATCTTTCAAAAATGAAAGCAAAGTAAAAGATGTTTTAGATATACAAAAGGTGGAAGAGTGGTGCCTGGTTGGCTCAGGAAGAGGACCGTGCGTGCGGCTCTTGATCTTGCAGTTGGGAGTTTGAGCCACATGTGGGATGAAGAGAGTACTTAAAATTAAAATCTTTACAACCAACCCCGCCTCAAAAGATTTTTTCATCAAGAGATCTGTGCTACCATAAATGGTAAGAGAGTTTCTTCAAGAAGAAAAATGATGCTGTTCAGAAATCTCAATCAAATGTAACACATCAAAATGTATCAACTTATTTTGGTAACATATCAAAAACATTTCCCAATACACCAAATAAAACCTAACAAAATGTGTCGTGCATCTACAGCAATATTGAAGAACAATTTATACTACTAAATGCCTGTATTTAGAAAAAGGTCTCAAATCAATGACTTTACCTTTCCTTCTTTTTGTTTTCCTTAATTTTTTTAATGTTTTATTTTATTTTTGAGAGAGACAGAGTGTACACAGGGGAGGGTCAGAGAGAAAGGGAGACACAGAATCTGAAGCAGGCTCCAGGCTGCTGGGCTGGAACTCACAAACCGTGAAATAAGGACCTGAGCCAACGTTAAACGCTTAACTGACTGAGCCATACAGGAGCCCCTTCATCTTTCCTTCTTAAAAAAAAAGAAAAAAAGAAAAAAAGAAAGCAAATGAATCCATCATAAATCAGAAAACAGAAAACAAACAAACAAAAATGAATTAAAGCAAAAACCCATTCCTTGAGAAGATCAGTATGACTGACCAACCTCTAGCAGAGCAATCAGTAAAAAAAAAAAAAAAAAAAAAAAGCAGATCTTTGCACTGATACCAAAACCAGAATAAGATATAATAAAACTATAGACCAATCTCCTTCATGAACACACATGTAAAAATTCTTAACACAATTTTAGCAAATCGAATCCAATAATGTATCTACGAACATGAATTTGGGGGGGTTCCTAGACCCCATTCAAACATGTGAGTCCCCCACTCACAATACTAACCAATTCCCAGGTGCTAGCAGGGTGTCTGAGAATTCAACTAAATTCTAACACTCTCCAGAGATGGCATCAGATTCTACAGATTAAAGGCTCAGTTCTTCAAAGACTGTCCTCCAGCCCCCAATTCAGATATGTAGCAATTCCCAGGCCAGATACCTGTGCTTTTGACCAAGTGGCTTCAGATCAATGGTTCCCACAACTTCCTCCCTGGCACAGATTAAATTGCTGTAGCAGGTCACAGAAGTCAGGAAATACACTAATTACATTTGCCATTATACTAAAGGATACAAATCAACAACCAGATAAAGAAGAAATCCATAGGGCAAGGTATGGGGAAAGAATGAAGATCTCCCATATCCTTTCTATCCAGTTGTGCATTCTTCTGGAACATCTGTTCACCAACCTGGAACCTCACCGACAAGAGTTCTTTTTGGGTTTATGGAAACCTTACATCCTAGTCATGACTAAGTCATTGACCAGTGGCTGCTGACTCAACCCCCAGTCCTCTTCCATCTACTCTCCAGGGAGGTGGAGTGAGAGGGTAGGGGGAACTTAAAGTTCCAACCCTCTAATCACATAGACGGTTCTCCAGGCAACCAGCCCATCCAAAAGTCACTTCATTATTGCTCTTATCATTGAAATCCCAAGGGTTTTAGGAGCCTTGACCCAGGAACCATGGGTGAAGATCAAATACATACAAGATACATAGATCTGGTCATTGAAATGACTTATAAATCACAATACTGCAGCTTACTGCTGTATATAGATCATAGGTATCTTATATATCAAGATATATATCATAACCTTGTGGAATTTATCTCAGGATGGTTTATTATTTGAAAATTAATATATTCATCATAGTAACAGAAAAAAAGTATTTGACAAAATAGCAAAATACTCTAGATGCATATAAACACACATAAGCACACTTGGAATAGAAGTGAACTTCCTTAAGTTGATAAAAAGAATCTAAGAAAAACCTAGAGATAACAACATGCTGATGAAAAACTTAGGATCAGGAACAAGGCAAGGATATCCTCTCTAATCTATTATATTCAATGCCATACTGGCTGTCCTAGCCAGTTCAGTAAGACAAGACATTAAAAGTACTTAAATTAGAAAGAAGGAAGTAAAACTGTCTTGCAGAAATCAAAAAAACTTAAACATTTAAAAAAACCCACTTTTTAAAATGTTTATTTTTGAGAGACAGAGAGTGTGCTAGTGGAGAGACAGGGGAGAGAGGATCTGCACTGACAACATTGAACCCGGACGCAGGGCATGAACTGATGAACTGGAGATCATGACCTGAGCTGAAGTCAGACACTTAACCAACTGAGCCACCAGGCACCCCAAAATTTAAACTTTTCAAGGGTGAGATAAGAAATAAAACAAAGTTACCTTAAAATTTCATTTAAAAAGCACAAAGTAAAACAAGAAACGAATGGAACAGAACACAAAACAGCTAGAAAACAATTAATAAAATGACAGTAAGTACGTATCTATCATTACTTTAAATGTAGATAGGCTAAATTCTCCAATAAAAAGACAATGAGTAGCTGAATGGAATAAAAGTCATAAAACTCAGCTACATGCTGCCTAACCAGACTTGTTTCAGATATAAGGACACACGCAGACTGAAAGTGAAGGAATGGGAAAAGGATATTCCACGCAAATGGAAACCAAAATAGAGGAAACCATATTCAGATTAGACAAAATAGACTTTAAAATGAAGACCATAATAAGAGATAAAGAGCATTACATAATTATAAAGGGGTCAATCCAGCAAGTGGATGTAACTAAAACCAACACAGGAACAAGTATTAACAAGGCCTAAAATTTCCTTTAATTAGAAAGCTACTCACTCAGCGCATACAGTTTTTCCTGCTGATGTATGTGCTGATACTAAAACAGACTGATTATTATCAACACACTGAATGGCTTCTCTTTGAAAAGCATCAAGAATAAACGGGTATTCCTGTAAAAGAAAAAAATACTATCAGCATGAAAATATCTATCCATACCAGAACACACTTAAAATCAAGAGATGCTAGCCCTCCCAGAAGCATTCTGGGAACATTTCTTTATGATTCTATTTATGAAATATGTCACCCACCAGAGAAAATTAGGAAGGGTAAAACACCACCTTTAACTCAACAGCACAGAAGTTAATTCTGCTGTCTAATCTTTCAATTTACTATCCTAACATATACATTATATTACTTGTAACACAGTAACATTGCCATTTGTCAACATGCTTTGTGGTAGGTACTGAGCAACATTTTCCATATATTACTAATCTTCACAGCAACCTCTAAAATAGATATTCTTTCCATTCACAGATGGGAACTCTGCTCAAGTTCACGTTAAGTTCACTGAACAGAGGCAGAGTAACAGATCTACCAGACATTAAGAATTCTGCCTTTTTCATTTAGAGAAAAAAAAAAAATGACAGAAAATTTGCATTTGTCATTTAAGGTCTATTAGTACTTCAAAATCTATTTAATAAAAGCATTACAGTTTTTCATTAAAAGCTTGTTAAACTTCTAAAACCATATGTATGTCTTACTGCATATGTGCTTTTTTCCCTAGAGAAAGGTTGATATATTTTTCATTAAAATCTTTAAGGCTGTGGAGACTCACTACTTTCATTTTTAAAAACCTCACCACATATGCCTGATTTTCATCATGGCTGTTTAATGAGTTGGTTCTCATTATATTTGACTTTGGTGGCTTCTTCTTGGTATAGACACACTGGGAAGTATAAAAATCTCATTTGAAAGAGTTTTAAGATTTTTAGAAAAGAGACACAAAACTGTACAAACCATATTGCCCAAAGTACAGACCTTTGCAGCTTTTCCAACTCGTGGTTTAAGTGGCAAATAATCTTCATCTGCAGGAAGTGCAACCTGATGTTAAAACAAAATCACCAACTTACTATTTGAGAACTGATGAACATTCAACATTCCATAATTAATGATGGTTTGAAAAATACAAATGATAGGATTTGATAGTCTTAGACACTATAAAATTAAATAAATGCTTTTAAAAACAAGACAAATGCTAAAGGTACAATAATAAAAAAAACCTGTATTTAGGTTTATCTAATGGTAATGTCCATTTCCCTAAAAAATTGTTTTTATTAAAGTCTAAGACCTATCCTAGCTATCTTTGTATTTTTCACGTAATGTATCGCCTAATATTAAGTATTGCTCAAAAAAGCTAAACAGACATAAAAAAATGCTATCAAGTGAAAGAAAATCATGTAGAATAAAATAATACTCCCTATTTCCTAAAACAGTAAATTAATTTTCCTCCAGTGAAGATTTGGATCTGGAGAGCTGGGGCACCTGAGTGGCTAAGTAGGCTGAATGCCCAACCTGACTTGAGTCATGATCCCAGGGTGGTGGGATCAAGCCCCACATCCCTGTGTTGGGCTAATGCTGTGCAAAGAGCCTGCTTGGGACTCTCTCTCCCTCCCTCTCCCCCTCTCCCCAGTGTGCACACTCGCACTCTCTTTCTGAAATAAAAATAATTAAAAAATAAAAGATCTGGAGAGTAGTTCATAATGTATCTAAATTCCCAAGAATTAAACCATTTAGTGTATAAATAAAGAACAAGCTAAAATCAGAAATAATTTATAAGAGCAGAACCTCAACAAGCAAGTGTTACATGAGATTACCCACTTTAGAAATACTAAGAGACTGTCAGTAATTCCAACTCAACTACAGCTGACCCTTGAACAACATGGGGTTTGCGGCAACAACTCCCTCACACCCCATGCAGTCAAAAATCCATGTGTAACTTCTAATTCCCCCAAACTTAACTATTAGTAGCCTACTGTTAACCAGAAGCCTTACTGGTAATATAGTTGATTAACACATATTGTATATATATATTTTATACCATATTCTTATGATAAAGCTAGAAAAAATGAAATTAAGAAAATCATAAGGAGCAAATATATTTATAGTACTATATTTATCCCAAAAAAAGTCTACATTTAGGGGTGCCTGGGTGGCTCAGGTAAGTGTCTGACTCTTTATCTCAGGGTCATGAATTCAAGACCTGAGTTGGGCTCCATGCTGGGAGTGAACCTTACTCTAAAAGAAAAAAAAAATCTGTGTTCAAACTCATGTTGCTCAGGGTCAATCATATAACCATGATTATGTGGATAGTATTTGAAAAAGGGGTAATTAGACCTTGACTATAATTTTAAAAAGTGAAAATTAGTAAATTATGAAACCTAATGAATAATACCCAGTATAGTGGATATGTTAGAAGAAACATGACATTCTAAATGGAATCTATAAAGCAAAGATAATAGAATTTGGTATTTTATTCTGCACACATTAAGAATAACTCACCAAGTGTTTTTATTAATGAATGAATACTTCTGGAGATACAACAGTTTCTAATAGTCTTTCTCTTAATACTATGTATTTCCCTTTATTAGGATTCTAAAAAATTTACAAGTAGTTTACAAGAAAATTACATGTAGTACTATCTGATTCCCAGGTAGATTGATAGTGAGACAACTACTTATTTTTTAAATTAGGGAAATGAGGGGTGCCTGAGTGGCTCAGTCGGTTAAGTGTTTGACTTTGGCTCAGGTCATGATCTCGCGGTTCATGGGTTCAAGCTCCGCATCGGGCTCTGGGCTGACAGCTAGCTCAGGGCCTGGGCCTGCTTTGGATTCTGTATCTCCCTCTCTCTCTGACCCTCCCCTGCTTGTGCTGTCTCTCTCTGTCTCTCAAAAAATAAATAAAAAACATAAAAAAAATTTTTTTTTAATTAGGGAAATGACATGCTTTTGTATACCTTCATCACTTAGGAATATGATAAAAGTAAGTCTATCCAAGAAAGCCCAACTGTTGGTACACTAACAAAATCAAATTTCTGGATCTGAAAATCTGAAGCCTAGACTCCAAATCATGTTTTCATCTCCATGTGATTAACCTATATGGCTGTATCTCATTAGTTGAGCAACGCCTCTGACATCTCTCCTAGTACTTTCAATGACATGAACAAAGAATATCAGTGTGAAGCAATTAACATTTTAGCTTCTGTAAGATTTAAAAGCAGCAAGAATAGGAAGAGATTGTGTTTCACGAGTATAAGAATCAAAGAGTTTTTGTTTTTATTCTCTGAAAACAGTCTGGGTAACACTAACCTATAAAAGACAGGTAGAAGAGAAAGACCAAGGAGTCAGATAAATAGAAAACCAGCAAAATGATCAAGAGTCAAATAGACGTACTAAATAGTCACTAGTGATTTTTGTGACAACAGTCTGAAAGAAATGGAGAGAGAAGAAATCTAATTATAGTACATTTATAAAAATGAATGGCAAGTTAAAAAAATCTAGCAGAAATTTTCCTAGCAGAGCACTCAACAGCAACTCTCAAAGTAAGGGACCACATCTATTCTATCTCCTTAAATTCAGTCAATAATCCAATGTTCCAGGCTCTCAAAAGATACATACTGAATTAATGACCACAAAAGGGGAAAAAAACCAACGACACAGTGGCTGAAAGTCAACCTAGAATAAGAGAATCTTCTGAATATTGATATTCACTAATAGGGAAGGGCAAACAGACAAGAGATTCAACTCTACTGTCAAGGGAAAATGAAGAATCTAGGTCATTGTGAAAGCATGGTAAGTTACAACTAAGAACACTGGCAGAACAAACCTCCTTAACATTGCCTTTTCCTTTGAGTGGATGAGACAGGTGCAGATAGGCTTGGTGAAGGTTATAAACAGAGGATACTGCAATATGAAAGCCTCAAGCCTCTAAATGAAGTAAAAGGTACAGTTAGCTGCTAAAAAAAGTGAGAAGTGACAGGAGGGACTGTGGAGAATTGTGCAGGACAGAAAGAACTTGTGACCTCTTAAGAACAAATTGTGTGGCTTCCCTCCCCTCATCTTTTGAATACCAGAGCATTGAAGTGGGTCTAACATAAGTACCCAATGAATGATCAAATGGGTATTTCAAATTCCAAACTAAGTGCTATTCAAAAGGAATACAAAGGAACTTATGGAAACAAGTGCTGAAAAACAGGTATTTTAAAAAATCAGGTTCTAAATGTCTATCAAAAGCCATTTTTTTAACTCAGAATTACTCTGTTTATCCAATAAATATTTTTAATAGGATTCTATTAGTATAACGAAACAGTGTTACAGTTCCCTTACACTTCTTAGACCCTTACTTTATAAATTCATCTAAAAGGATTACTACAAGCTATCAGTGGCTACCACCTTGTGGCAAATAATGAAACTGCAATGTATTAGTAACCAGGGCAGAACAGGAAAAAGCATGTGACCTATACAACAGCACTGTTACTTGACTTTAGGAATAAGGGGATGAGTGTGTATTGAACACCTACTCTGTGCTAGGTACCTTACACTAATTTTATCCTATAATCTTCACAATCACCCTAGTATACCATTATTCCAAATTCAAGAGTTTTAAAAACCAATGTCAAAAATGTTAAGAAATTTGGGGCACCTAGGTGGCTCAGTCAATTAAGCATCCAACTTTGGCTTAGGTCATCATCTCATGGTTCTTGAGTTCAAGCTCCACATCAGATTCTGTGCAGACAGCTCAGAGTCTGAAGCCTATTTATGATTCTGTGTCTCCCTCTCTCTCTCTGCCCCTTCCTGCGCATGCCATGCCCTGTCTCTGTCTTTCAAAAATAAATAAACATTAAAAAAAAAGTTTAATTCATCCAAGATTATAGTTAAAGTGCTGTGCAAGATATTAGTTCAAGTTAGGATACAAAACCTCAACTCCTTCTACCTGACTATATACCCTACAGAAACTGTAATTGTTTCTAAAGCCCCTGAGGCTTAACTGCTTGCTGATCATCATACTAGAAAATCCAAAGCAAACTTCCATTTATAACACCAATTTCCTGTATACTGCTTGTACTTACCTCATGTGTACACCCTTCGACAGTTTCAACTGACTGTACCTTGACTCTGGGCATCAAGTCTGCCAAACTTAAAAAAATTATTAAAGTTATGTTAAAATACATTATTTTACTATAATTCGATAATAAGTCTCCTGTCTTCATTGCTAAGGAAAAGGACACTGCCTAATTATGAGTGTTACAAACTGGAAAAAATCTGGCTACTAAGAGTATTCAAAAAATCTTTCACGTTATTTGAATCTATGCTGAGAATTCAAAATGATCAGTTAACATCTATTATTACAAATACAGAACAGATGTCAAGTGGATTACTTAAAGAATTATGTTAGCTTAGTTCCAGTAACTACTAAAAAAAAAGTACCCCCTCCCAAAGCATTGTTATTACTTCAAAACATGATATAACTATTACATGATACAGAGTACAAAATAAACTAACTTAACACAGACATTGCTATAATTTATAAGAGTGTTCCCTACTCTCCTCAAAATCTTAAATTATATTCATCTAAGTTCTGTTTAGATCCTGAAAGGACAAGACTGTGGACAAAGTAAAGAAAAACAGATGTATTTTTTTGCTAAATTCATCATTCTTAATTTACTTTTGATTTTATTTAAATCAATAATCAATTATACTTTGATCAAAACCCAAGGGTTACTATAATAAGCAACAATGATTTTAAATGCCACTATTATATTGTAATATATTCCACTAGCTTTGGAAAAGAGTATCAGAAATATTTCAGTGACACATCTACAGTAGTTCTGCTAGCTACAACAGCTAACTAGTTTGGAGAATTCACAGAAAGAGTAACTTCTTCATGGTAGTGCCAAGCCAAAATACGGAATACAAAAAGTAGTAAAGCTGTGAAAATCCATCACACAATATTAAACAGATTAATCTAAGGAACTGGCACCAACTTCTACAAAGAGAAGAGAAATAACAACTATTACAGTCACAGAAATCCATCGTCTCCTACCCTGATATCAGTCTTGAGACTCATAGCCATTCCACTGCAACATGTAACAATAAAAATCTAATTTCTCTTCCTTCTCAATTATTCTTTCCATTGGATCACATTTATTCTTTCCACTTATTCTACTCTCTTTATTCCATCCTCTTCTTTGACTTAACAAATAAAGGAAATGTGAGGGGTGTTTTTCCTTAAAAAAATAATTTAGCTTCACAATTCTTTCTCAAAAGTTAATTCTAAAATATTAAAAGATGAATCTTTTCTATATTGTCTTCCACCAAACTTATACAGATGTTCTATATTTTTGTATGACTATATAACTGAAAAATGTTTTTCATTTCTTGAATTCAACAAATACTTTCATAAAGTAGCAAGATTTAAGTAATTTTCAAAGCTTCACCCAACCATTTAAGACTTACTAACATTTATGACAATGGAAATACTACCTTAAATCTTCAGTTATTGATTCTTCCACCCTAGGCTTCTTTCCAAATATGGGTTCATCTGTGCCCTCAAAATCTGCATCTCTCTTGGTTTTGGCTGTGTTAGTTGACTCTGATTGTAATTTACTATCAAAACGTTTCCTGAAAAGCAAATGGTTAAAAATCAGTTCTGCAGTTTTTAAGGATGATTCCATAAAATATTACTTCATGTATTATACATGCCTTTAATAGAAAAAGGCATGAAAGTAGATATAACAAATCAAAACTAGCTAAAGCCCAGAATACCCTAATAAAACTGAACACCAGTCCTTTGACATTTCATATTTTCTTGGAAGTTCTGCTTTAAAAATATTTTACACTACATTACTTTTTACACACTATTAACATAAAAAATTTTAAAGCCTATGAATTAAAACGAGGTTAAACATTTATTTACATGAACACCTTCAATAAACATTTAATGCTTTCACTTTTACCATGATATTACTGTTAGATAATGTTTTTTTGTGGTTGGATTCATTGGTCAAAAGTAGTGACAATTAATGGTGGACTGAATATCCAAAAGGGAATTTGGATGCTTGTTATATCCAAAAATCAATTACATGTGGATTTTAGATGTAATTGTAAAAAGCAAAACAAGAAAGCCTCTAAATGATAAAATGAGAGAATTATTTTCATATTTTACTGAACAGGACATAAAATTAGTAACCAAAAATTAAGTTTGATAAACTGGAGTACATTAAAACCAAGAACTTCTATTAATCAAAAAATATCACTTAGAGAGTAAAAAGGCAAGACAAAGAGTCGAAGAAGATATCTGAATCACATAGAAGTGACAAAAGCTATATATCTCAGAATCTTTTATTGTCTTAAAAATGAAGATTTCAAAGAATTTTTTTATGTAGTTATATCTCTTGATATTTACATTAGATTTTAAAATAGAAAAACATTTTAAATATTTACTTATTAATTCATTTTAAGATGGAAATGATGTTATTTTAACATTATGTTGACCTAATTATTGTTAGATTAACATAAATGACACTTGATAAAAAATAAGTATTTTCAAAAATAATTTTTAATGAGAAGAGTGGCACTGTTTATATTTTTGCAAATATTAATGTCTGTCTTAAAAATATGCATCTGGGCTCTGCATCTGCTTCAACTTGACATAGATACTGTCATGAATTTTATGAAAATGGTGAGCAAAAGCCAGACACTAAAAAATGTATTCTGAATGATTCCATTTACATTATAGTCATAAGCAGAAAAAAAACTAACATGTTACCCATATACTCACTTTTTTGGGAGAAAAAGAAAGATGTCTGAAATATTCTATTTTTTGATCCAAATGGGGGTTACATTGGTGTGTTTATTCTATGAAAATTCATGTTATGGACTCTCACACCTCTCTTTTATGTTTTATTTTTAAAAAATTTTTTTAAAAAGAGTAGCAAATACTAGTAATGATCTGTATGCCTGAACAATCTTTTCCTAACAAAGGTCCTTCTTTGAGGCTTAGCAAAACTTGAAATGTTAATCAAATTACTCCCACCTTGGTGGAAAAGGTAATCACTCTCGTCCCATATTTGCTGCTGACTACTTATATGAATCTCTTTTGGACAAGTCATCGATATCCTTAGCCCTCAGTGAAGGAAGATATCTGGAAGATACTAAAGATCCCTCTAGTTCTAACATTCTACTATTCTATCCCTGATTTAGTAAGCATCAACAAAACCTAAAACCTACTAGCAGGTGGTGACAACCATACAACAAAAAATTTAGTTCCTCTGAGAAACCTAAAACCTAAATTTATAGAACACCCTCCTTCAGAAGAGCTCTATTATTCTTTAGTACTGTATGTTACACTTTTAGGTCCCCAACTATTTATTTCTCTTATAGCCTGGTACGTATGTCACATGTGGAATTTACACACTTCAAACATCTGAGTTAAACAGAAAGATGGAAATAAAGTGTCACAGATAACAAGTTTGCCTTTTAAAAGTTTAAGTTTTTTATTACTGAAACCCCATGAATAAACATGTTATTTCTAGACATGACAATCACATCATCGAATCCTACACAGAATCCTTTTCTTACAAAGGATATTAAAGCAAGTGGCAAAATATGACTAACTCTGTAGATTAGATAATAGTACTGTATCAATATTTCTTAATTCTCTTTAATTTTTTTAATGTTTATTTTTGAGAGAGAAAGAGCATAAGCAGGGCAGAGAGAGAGGGAGACCGAGAATCCAAAGCAGGCTTCGGGCTCTGAGCTGTCCACCCAGAGCCTGACTCAGGGCTCAAACTTCTGAACATGACCTGAGCCGAAGTCGGACATTAAACTGACTGAGCCACCCAGGCGTCCCTTAATTTCTTAATTCTGACAATTATTCTCTGGACTGAGACAAGGACATCATTGTGAGGGAGAAGGGAGATGAATCATTCTGCCTGCCACAGCATGGAAATCAAAAGGTGCACCTCCAGTGGAAAAGAATTTGACAACACCTAGCAAAACTACATACATTTACCCTTTAACCTCATAATTCTACTTCTAGGAATCTTTGTCAAAGATAATATAGTAAAAATTTTTTTTAAATATCAACAACAGATAGACTCTCTGTAATAGTAAAAACCTGAAAAGAACCCAATGTTTACAAAAGCTCTATATACTAACATGGAGTTATCTTTATTTCATCATGTTAAGTGAAAAAAGATGAATAACAGTTTTTAAATGGCACATGTGCGTGAAGACAGACATGCAAGTGTATTTTCAGAAAGAAAATAAAAAGAGGGGCACCTGGGTGGCTCAGTTAAGCATCTGACTTCAGCTCAGATCATGATCTCATGGTTGGCGAGTTTGAGCCCCACGTTGGCCTCTGTGCTGACAGCTCAGAGCCTGGAGCCTGTTTCAGATTCTGTGTCTCCCTCTCTCTCTGCCCCTCCCCCACATGCACTTTGTCTCTCTCCCTCTCTCAAAAACAAACATTTTTTTTTAATTTCGTAAATAGAAAGAGACCAAAAACTCAAGAAGAGGAAAGAAACAGGATAGAATACACAAAGATAAAATAAAAAATATACTGTTTTATTCTTTAGATTTTGAAACCATAAAATAATGTTTTATCATTATTTCTTAAAAATTAAAACTTTAGCAATCCTTAAAATGTAAAATAAACTGAAACAAGTGAACATAATAGTTTTCAAGTTAGCAGCATAAGCATTTCAGTACATGCGCTGCTGAAACAAGCACATCGTAAGCATTTGAAAAAGGAATTACTACAGGGTATTTTCACTGTCAGTGTGATAGATTTTTTCCTAAAGACAAAAAGAACCATGAACTACAACCACAATCTATTAGGGGTGCCTGGGCGGCTCAGTTGGTTCAGTGGCCGACTTCAGCTCAGGTCATGATCTCAAAGTTTGTGGGTTCAAGCCCTGCATCGGGCTCTGTGCTGACAGCTAGGAGCCTGGAGCCTGCTGCAGATTCTGTGTCTCCTTCTCTCTCTCTCTCTCTCTCTGTTGCTCCCCCACTCATGTGCAAGTGCTCACTTGCTCTCTCTCAAAAATAAATAAACATTAAAAAAAATTATTTGGAACCACCATCTATTCAATATTCTACTCTGAATCACAATATTATGTACTGCTATTTTTAACTATTATAAGAATACATAAAATAAGGTTGTTATGTAATTATTGCCAGGAAAGAACATTTTCAGTAAAAAAAAAAAAGCAATCATAAAAATCAAAAAGGGTAAATAAAGTCCCTGTAATATTAATTGTACAGTAAATGTCAGTATGAACTCTGTTTTTCCTAAAAACCATGATTCCCCAATACTTTCCACAGTAAGGACCTAAAACCAATGAAACTCTATACCAGCGAGCGCTCTAAGCACTAATTAACATTTCCCACTATAAGGAACTAGAGACCCTTTGGAGATACCAGATTCCAGGTCTGGGCTAAAAATGTGTACTATGAATCAAGATCATCTTTTGCCAAAAAGCACAGAAACTACCTAAGACTGATTAAGCTTATCAAAAGAACACAGGCGCCAACATGAAGAATTCTCATTGGTAGAGTATGAAAAATAATGTCCATCAAAAGATGTAAAAACATATATGATATGTCCATAAAACTGAACACTACTCAGCAACATAAAAGGACTGGTGATATACACAACTGAATCAATCTCCAAAGCACTGAATATGAGAAGCCAAACTAAAAAGGAATATATACTGTAGTATTCCATTTAAAATTGAATTCTAGAAAATGCAAGCTGTTCTCCAGTGCCAGGAAGATCAGTGTTGCCTGGAAGCAGAGTTGGAGACAGGAATGCATTATAAAAAGGCACACAGAACTTTTTGGGGGTCTTGGAAATGCAATCTTGATTGTGGTGGTGATTTAGGATACTTCAAATACACTTCAACAAAGCTTTAAAAAGATAAAGAAAAGTGAGTGTAAAGGAGTGTAATACATCAAATCATGAAAATCCATTCAAGAAGCTAAACACATAATCGTACACCCATGTTGGTCACCATTGTAAGCTCCTTAGGGCACATCTCATTTCTGTTAAAACTGACGAATTATCAAGCAAAAATGCTTTCTTCTGTTTCTTCTATGCACTGTATTTCAAGGTAACAGCTAGTATGACAATGTTTTTGGTTTTTTTATTTTTATAGATGGATTTGAGGTAATAAACGCAGAAAGGACAAAAACAGAAAAACTGCCATTTGGCCAACCACCACTGAAATAACGGAGCTAGGCAATCAACACAGATGCTAAGGCTATCATGTGAAAAGTTTAAGAGAAATAAGATTGATCTATCTTAACTCAATGATCAACCTTAAAAAGTGTGGAACAACACTGTCTCATGATGTAACCTGGTGATGTAATGCAATTCAAAGTATATGGCACCACCTGTACTAAACCTCTTGTTCTAAGGTTTGCTCAAACCCTAATTAAAGTTGCCTACTGGATACCTCCATTTGGATGTATTATTATCACACTTTGTCTCAGGTCAAATTAATTTCATTTCCAAATCACTGTCTCCTGTAAATTTCCCTACTTTTCTTCCTCCTGTTATCCAAATTCAAAATCTCTTTTGCAGCTCCTGGGTGGCTCAGTTGGTTCAGCATCCGACTTCAGCTCAGGTCATGATCTGGAAGTTCCTGAGTTCTAGCCCCACATGGGGTTCACTGATGTCAGCCTGTCAGCACAGAGCCCGCTTCAGAGCCTCCATCCTCCCCTCTGCCCCTCTCTCCGCTTGCTCTCTCCCTATAATAAATATTTTTTTTAAATTTCCTGCTCCATTGTTAACGCCCATCAATTTTTTTCCTTCACAGCATTTTGCACCTTTCCTTTTCCTTCCTTCTGCCACCCCCTGAATTGAGGTTCTTCTACTCTCATTGAATAAACTAAAATACTTCCCTAATTCACTTTCTAATATGTATTATCTTTCCTCCTTCAACATACTCTGACAGCCACTAAGACATCAATTTTCCTAAACTACTACTCTACTTATCCAGTCACCAGGCTAGGAAAAACCCATGATTTTAAAAATGAAATTAAAACTCTCGTTCTTGATATTCAACATCCTTCACAATCTAAAACCAATTTTTATTGGGTATTATTTCTTCTTGTCCGTAAACAAACATTTCCTCTAGCCCTCCAGTAACAAATCATTTTCCCTACCCAGAACTGCCTCTTGCATGTAAGAATCCCTGAATGACACACAGAGATCTCTTTCTGGAACATGTCATAGCACTTCACTGTATAGACAACTTATTTTATCTCAATCACCTACTAATCTTTAAAACCTGTACCTGGTTCTACTTCTTTACCAGGACTAAAAATTCCTTGAGAGCAAAATCACGTCTCATTTAATCCAATCTATTGGGTACCTCCCTTAGGTAAGAGTAAATTTTGTTGATTAAGAATGAATCATCTTTTACTTTAATCCAAATATCAGCTTTCCCTTGTTCTATTATAAACAATATCGTACACTTTACGGTAGGTTTAAGCATCAGTCTATTACATATGTTTAGGAAACAGTACGTTTAAAAAAATTTCTTGGTAAACTCAACGACGGTCAGCTTTTGACAATCTATTACGTGCTCAGCACCGTTAGATGCATTACATACATTATCTCATTCAATCTTCATAATCTTAGTACTGGACACTGTCAAGTTCTTTTTTAAGGGCAAAGAGCTACCGCTTGAATTCTGTCCCGAGTCCTCCTGTTGCTATTTGCCCGTTCCAAGCCAACCCAAGTCACGTTTTCTAAGCTTCTTAACTAGTCTTTAGTTTCATTAAAGACAATGCCAGGTGTTGTGAGGTACGGAACCTAATAGATAGCAACCCATGCGTTCAGGAATTGCCGTGGCAGGAGCTCACGCTGCCTGCAGACACTGGCAAACGCCAAAATCCCCATTCACCAAACCAACACTCCTCCCCCCGCCTTCTAAATTTTCCCCAAACCACTTCACTTTCCAATGCCATTCCGTCTACACCCCAGTTGCTCATGCTCTTCAAAAGAATATTTCCTCCCCTCACCACTGAGGGAAGGGGGGGAACCATCCTGACATCTTTCTTACCCGCCCTTTTCCGCAGACCCTGGCGGGCCCTTCCATTTCCCCTTCTCCTTCTCTTTGTCTTTTTTAGTTCCGGGCGCGGTGGTCGAGTCGTCCTCAAACACGCTGAAGAGCTCATCTCCGAAAGCGTCCGCCATCTTTCAGAACTGGGAGACCGAATCTCCCTCCTACCCACGATGCTCTGCGAGCGAACCGACAGTGACGCCCAGGGAAGCCTCAGCTGTGGCCCGTAGGAGACAAAAGTAGTCTAGCCACGCAACCCCATACCCTAGAATACTTCCTTGACTTCTTCTCTTCCGACTTTTCCTTTACCACCACGACTGGATGGCCAGTTCGCTAACTTAAAGAAGGAGAGCGGAGTGAATATCCGGCACGCCGCAGGTACCTAGAGGGAGGAGAGGAGGAGGAACCTTGGTGAGGCGGACCAATAGCGAGTCAGCGGTCGCCCAGGCCCGAGAAGCCCGGATGACGGACGCAAGGCGCCGGCGTGGGACCCGGGGAATGTAAAGAGCGCTTGGAGGCGGTGCTGCGGTGGTTCCGGGACTTAGACCTGCGGGGCTTTTTGCCACAGCTGCAGTATGGGCGGCAAGAACAAGAAACACAAGGCCCCCGGGGCCGCGGCGGTCCGGGCCGCTGTGTCTGCTTCCAGAGCCAAATCCGCCGAGGCCGGAGCTGCTGCGGAGGCCCAAAACAAGAAGCCTGTGGCCAGGCCGCCCCCCGCAGCTACCGCTAGCACCAAGGAGACCCGAGTCAAGCAAGGTACGAGCGGTCCCGGGGCCCTTGGTTTTCTACCCCGAGCAGCTGCTGCTGTTTTACGAGGGAAAAGTCAGCGCCACCTGGGTCGACCCTAGGTCTCAAAATTTGTATCTTTCACACCTGGAGCTCCTAGTACCCTACCCGGTGGCCTTGTTCTAGCTAGGTTGGTGTAAGCTGTGGGGGCCTCTGAAGTTAGGATAGTACTCCCCTTGCAGCTTGTCATCTCCCACCTAACCCTTGCTTTTTCTTACGAGAACAAAATAAAAATTGTATTTGCTCCTGTTTCAGCAGGAATTAGTCTTGAGCTATCATCTAAACTAGGTAGGTTGATACAGAGGTTAATGTGTGGAGTTCCTATCCTCCGGGAGTCAGACCCGTTTTGTACTTGGTCTTCGAATCATTTTTAACCCTGGTGTAGTGTCTTCATGTGTTATGGAAGAACCAGTAATAAGAATTTCAGTACTTACACACCGACTATGGGTGTAACCTATTGTGGAAATAGATCTGATCTTTACCACTGTATGCATTCTTAGCTTACTGTGCAATTTAGTTTGATAAATCAGAGATTGCTGCCTCTGACTACAGATGAACAGGCCCTTATGTAACAACTGTTTCCAAAAGATGAACATTTATACTCTATTTTGTTGCTTAGCTTGTTTGCCTATAATTCTTGTTGAAATGTTCGGCTAGTATATGTTTTTGAACACTTCTGTATCTCGTGATGTTAGGAGTGGGATGAGAAAGACAAATCACCTCTCTCAAAACTTGCTGGTGTAATGGCAGACACAGGCATTAAATAATCCTACCAACATTGCTTTATAATTGATAAGTGCCACAAAGAAAAACCAAAGAAGAGGATTTAACAAACTAACCTAATTTTTACTGGAGAAGAGGAGGGGTCATAGATGGTCTCTTTGAGAAAGTGACAGTCAGGCTGAGATCAGAAGACGAGTAGGTGTTACCCCTGTAAATAAGGGGGAAGTAGTGTAGGATTCCTGGCAGAGTTAAGAAACTCCATGTGCAGAGATGTTGAGTGAGGAAAGAGCTTCGGTCTTTGAAGTCTTCATGGAATGTAAGCATTACATAAGAGAAGATGACACTAAAGATGTATACCCTTAAACTTTCATCTAGAAGGTGAATAAACCTTTGCCCCACAATTTATTGTGACATTTTAACTACCAAGTTTTAACGCCTATCAATACAAATACATAGCATTTCTCTTTGACTATTATTCTGTGGCACTTTTCCTCTGAATCAGCCTCTTTTGGATTCTCTTGTCTTTTCTGAGATGCCTCTGAATCCTTTCAACTCTAATCATTTGTTGTATTCTTTGGCTTCTATTCCTCCTGCCCCAAAATGTGACCCTAACTGGAGGTGTTAGTCTGTGACAGTATAGTTCTCCATCTCCAGTCCTAGCAGAGTACCTTCATTACTAATTCTGTCTTTTCCTTTGTCTGTCTAGTCCTGCCTAGTCCTCCTCAGTCTGTCTAGTCCTGGTTTCTATTCTAATCTCAAGTCAGCCATTTCCATATTTACTTGGACCTTCTGGTCCTATTTTGCAAGCCTCTCAAATTTAACATGGCTCATACTAAACTACCCTTCTCTCCTGACACTCGCATCTATGATCTCCTTGTTTTTGTTTTTCCATATTCCTCCTTACTCAATATTAATAGTTGCTTTTAATGTCTTCCTTTCTTCCTCACATCCAGTCTTTCGTCAAGCTTTATAGAGTCTTCACTTATCTTCCCTGTACACCATTTTCACTTTTCATTTGTGCTGTTCATACCTCAGTCTAGGTACTCATGAATTCCTGGAATACCAGCAAAGCTTTCTAATGGGTCTCCCTACCTCCTATTTTTGCTCCTCTAGTTTGTCCTGCCTGCAATCATCAGATTAATCTTGAAGAAATGCTGCTTTGTACATAGCACTTCTCAGTTTCTTTCACAGCATCTCCACTGACTTTGTGATTAAGTGCAAAACATTAATCTACCATCTAAGACCCCTTTTCCAGTCTTCTTACTAATTCCTCTATTTACCTATAGCAAATCTGATATATTTTTATTGTTCCAAATGCAACTATTGACTTTCTGCCTCCTTGTATTCTTGTCGTTTTCTCTTAACGGAATGCCATCTGTCCCAAACACATCTATTCCAAATACTGAACTCCTATAACACCCATCCCAAATGTCAGAGAGAGAAAATGAGAGGTTGTCTATTAAATTTGTAGGAAAGATTTTATAACTAAGTTCATATATATAGTACTAAAAAGAAATCTGCTTTGTAGATTGCCACATTTTTTTTCGCTTTGGGTGTTTTTATATAACATGATAGACCTGCTTTGGAGAAAAAACATTATTTTTGAATTTGTAATGTAAGTGTAATTGTTCTACTCTTCAACTTTTTTGTTTTCAAAAATTGGAAGGACTGTACCTAGCATTACTTTCTCAAAATTGTCCTCTCATACGGAGGGAAAAAATCTATTCTGCCATGAAATGGCTCTTGGCACAATTCTCAGTATTCTCTCCCTCCTGTTTTTCCATTTCATTTGTTCGTCAGAAATTTTTGAATTGCTGCTATGTTCCAGGTAGACTTTAGGCCCTGGGGATAACACATGAACTGGTCAAGGATAAGGACTAACAACTGTAAGGCTGGTGTTTGTGAAAATCCTTAAACCTAGCTGAGATGTAAAATTGTAAGAGGGAAACAAGACTGAGGAACTAATGTCACGAGTTAACTTATAAAACCCATTATAAATATTTTTCAAGGTCATTCAAATAAAACAGAAAAAGCGCAACAAAGGTCACAAATCAGTGTTTTGGCAAAGAACAAATTGAATATTATGAGTCTGTTTTTGCTTAAAACAGGGGAGGTTTCCCTGAGGAAACATCTTTGCTGAGATGGTTTGAAGCATCCAGTTGGTAGAAGATCTAAAGACATTGTTTGAGGAAGAGGCGACAAGGGCAAAGGCCCTAAGATGGGTGCAAGCTTGGCATGTTACCAAAAAAAAAAAAAAAAAAAACCAACTAAGAAAGTCTATGGGTAGAATGAGAGAAGAGGGGCTAGCTAGTAGGCATTAAATGTAGGAGAAACCTTAGGTAACTTACTTTAAAAAAATTTTTTTTTCATGTTTTTTATTTATTTTAGAGAGACAGCACGAGCAGGGTCAGAGAGAGGAAGATACAGAATCTGAAGACAGACTCCAGGCTCTGAGCTAGCTGTCAGCACAGAGCCTGACGCGGGGCTCGAACCCACGACCCGTGAGATCATGACCTGAGCCAAAGTCAGACACTCAACTGAGGCATCCCTTATGTTTTTAAAGGATTAGTCAGGTTGCTCTGGCAGAGTGGATTTCTTCACAGACTGTGACTGTTCAGATTGTATCATTTCCTTCTTTATTCTCTGGATACCCTGTATTTCCTTTTCATAGTTTATTTGGATAGTTACTTAATTACTCTACCAGTACTGGAGCTCCATAAAGACAAGGACTGGGTCTTATTTATCCCTGCTCAGATCCCTTGCCTGGTTCAGATCCCCTTAACAGATGTGTACTGTTGGTCAGAAAGAAACCAAAGTGCCTCAGTACACCTGTCCCCATCACTAGCAACTTAAAGTGAATGTGTTAGCTATGTGGGTCATTATAATCACTCTGTGATGTAAAATGCAGTAAGTTACAAAATGAATATGTTGTGAAAGAAAGAGTAGTTGGCAACAACAAATTGATTTTTGGCTGATGTTTCTTTTATTATTATTAGTAGTAGTAGTAGAGTCATCTTGAGGAAATCACTTTTTCTGTGCTTCAACTTTAATGTTTGTTTTTGAGAGAGTGAGAGAGCCAGCATGCAAATGGGGGAGGGGCACAGAGAATGGGAGACAGAATCTGAAGCAGCCTCCAGGCTCTAAGCTGTCAGCACAGAGCCCTACGTGGGGCTCGAACAAGCCGTGAGATCATGACCTGAGCCGAAGTCAGAGGCTTAAACGACTGAGCCACCCAGGCACCCCTGTGCTTCAACTTTAATGTAATATTTTTGAAAATAGTGTGCGTGTTCTATGAACAATTATTTCTAAATTTGAAATCTAATACTTTTGCCTTGGAGATACTCTACATTAACATCCTTATTTCCAGTCAAATTTCCAGTAACTCTTTCTGTCTGAAACAGAAAACCACAGTTTATGGGAAAATATCTTCAAGCAGCAAGGAAAGTAGCTGTCCTATATTCTGTGCACCTTACTTGGCAAAAGAATGGGAATCATCTTTGTTCCATGGCCTATTGACATAGAATTGCACTAGAAAATAAGGTTACTAATTTATAAGTTTGAGTTACTATTTTCTTCTGGTGCCTTCACTTTTTCCCCTGTAACACATTAGAATCTGGCTGTTAGATTGATACTCTGAACATTGGCAGCTAACAAAAACGGAGACCACAGAAGCAGAAATTAGAGCAGTTTTGGGAGAACTGAGTAAGCTCAGTCTTTTCACTAGCTCTGCAAGCTTCCAAGTAAAATAATAGATACTCATAATACATCATAAAAAGGTTTGAATTTTCTTGAGTGTACTGTATCTATATAGCAGGAAGTATAAATACATTTTGGGAAGTTTTCCATCAAATTGTTTAAAATGCATTTCAAATTCTAAAGCTTTACTTGAAAGGGCCTTACTTGATTTAATTGGTGCTTTCTCTGTGGCAGGATCTCATTGTTGCTTCAGTTCCTAAGCCTATTGATTAAAATGAAAACATACCCACTTTTAGAGACCTTTAGTGACACCCAGTGAATATGCAGCAGTATTTGTGTGCATTTCCTTCCTGGTTTTCTGAGACTCACGACTTTTACTTGCCCTCTGGAAGTTCACAGTATAAGCTTAGAGAGGTGATAATCGTTGTTTGTCTTAGGTAGAATGGCTGGAGGAGACAAATGAGAGCTTACTTCAATCTCCGACACAAAAAATTATTAAAGGCATCAGTAATACATTAACCTTGAATTGTTTCTCAGTATAGTCTTCATAATAAACTGCTTATCCATCTGTGCCTTTTCCAAAAGGGTTATAATTGGATCCCCTCCGTGGTTTTGAGGACTTCAAAACTCCAATTGTTATGCAAAATTTGTCAAGTTTACTGCAAATGATGAGACCTCACAGAAATGTTGAAGGACTGCTGATAGGTATTCACATTTATGACTGTTGACATCAGTTTATGAGCAAGGTTACTAGGATTAAAATTTAAGACTAACAGATAAGGAAATTAGCCATGATGTGCCAGAATTGTCACTGTCTTTTCATATATTCTAGGTAACCTTGGGTACTTCCTATATAAATAGCACAGAAATAATTCAGGAAAACACTTATATCTCTAATTCAGACAGCCCAAATGTAAATAGAAATAGTTACTCTGAAAAACTTTTTTCTTTTAAAATGCCTAATTATATTAACTAGCATCTTAAAGAAATACTTTAATGTAAATCAGAGTAATTTTAAGGTCAAAGTTTTTGACCCTTAAAATCATAATAAGCAACTTTCAAATTTAAAGTTTAAGTTTCTCTGCTAAAGTTAAAAAAAATCCTTATTTTGAGCTTTATTAAAAGCAGAGTAAGTAGACATTATGAGATTCTAGGATTATTATGCAGCAGTGGTTTGTCAGGTGTGCTCAAGGGATCCTGTGGAATTCCTGAGGCCTTTCTGGAAGGGACTCCATGAGATGAGAACTGTTTTCATAACCTAAAATGTTATTTGCCATATTTGTACCCATTTTCTCATGAGTGTACAGTGTTATTTTTTGGTGGCTACATGATGATAATACAGAAAATTGAATGGAGAAGCCAGGCATTAAGAGATGTGCAAAAACCCAAAACATTTTTTTGGGGTTTGGAAAATGTAGTTATTTTTCATAAAAAGTATTTCTATTATAGTGGGTTTGTTCTTTTTAATGAATTAATGAGCATTTAAATTTTTTCCTTTTTATTTACAACATGACATATATCAGTATTATAAATTACATAACAAGTATTGGGATCGTCACTGATTTTTAAGAGAGTAAACAGATCATGAGACTAATGATTTGAAAATAATTATGTGTTCCTTCATGGTTACTTGTTAGAGAAATGACATTATGCGTAGTGTTACTCTTTGATGGAAGAGACTTGACAACTGTAGTGGGTTTAGTGGTATCATTCCCCCAACCTCCCTGAAGTTATTTCTACCTGGAACCTCAGAATTTGACCTTTATTGGAAATAAGATCCTTACAGATAAATTTAGTTAAGGATCTTTCATCTCGAGATGAAATCATCTAATGACTAGTGTCCAGAGAAAGGAGAGATGTGAACACAGACATACGGGGACTAAGGTCATATGAAGCCCCACGTATCAAAAGGCAGACAAGGCAAGCAATTCCTGGGATTACCAGAAGGCAGAAGAGGTAAGAAAGGATTCTCGTCTAGAACTGGAGGGAGCATGGTCCTAGTGACAACTTGATTTTGGATGTATAGCTTCCAGAATTGTGAGAGAATATTTGTTACATTCGGCCAACCAGGTTTGTGGTAATTTGTCCTAAGAAACTAGTACAGCAACCCTTGGACTCAACAGAAGATGATAGGAGCTGTGCTCACTTTTACTTGAGGGGGGAGTGTTTTTCCAAAAATGACCATCTTCTCTGCTAGGAATCTGATATCCTCTGAGAAATCCTGCTTCAGCTAAGTGCCACGCAGAAAAGCATCTGATTTTAAAAATGTAAAAGTGATGATAGATTTCATTTAAAAATATATATATGCCTTTGTTCTTTGTAAGTAACTTGTTAACCCTGAGAATGCTAATCAGTAAACTTTTTCAAAATTTAGAGGCAGTATTGCTTACTTGTAGATTGAGTTATTTGGTGAAGTGGGGATAAGAGCTGAAATCAAATATTTAATGTTTAGCAATTTTTGGAGGAAAATTAAAATAATAACTGTTAATGATTAAATTGTCTTGACTACTTACTGTCTGTTATATACAGGTCCAAAAATTTATAGTTTTAATTCTGCAAATGATTCTGGTGGTCCTGCAAATCTGGATAAATCTATTTTGAAAGTGAGTACTGAGATCTTGAGTCATTTCAAGAAATGTTCTATTTGAAAAAGAAAAAAATAGATATATTCTTAAATATAAAAAATGATGGTGTATTTTAAATTTTTTGTAATAAATTGCTGATCTGTACTAAATAGATGTAAGTGATAACGCATAGGATGAAAGCCTGTAAAAACTTAAAGCACGTGTGGGTAAGATCCAAATTAAAAAAAAATTTTTTTTAATGTTTATTTATTTTTGAGAGAGCAAGGAGGGAGAGGGACAGAATGAGACAGAGACACAGAACCTGAAGCAGGCTCCAGGCTCTGAGCAGTCGGCACTGAGCCTTGGGGCTCAAACCCATGAACTACAAGATGATGCCCTGAGCTGGTCAGATGCTTAACTGACTGAGCGACCCAGGTGCCCCAAGATATAAATCTTTAAGGATACCATATGCATCCTTTCAGAGCTGATTTAGTATACATTTCCAGCCTCCTCTCCATTATTCTTCTCCACTTAAAATTTTACTTTAAATCTCATTGTTACCCCAAATCCTGTATGATTTTATGACTCTAGGCTTTTGTCATTGAGCTCTCTGCTTAAAATGACCTGCTTCCCATTCTCCATTTGTCACCTCTGGAGTCTTTAGGAAGTCCTTCAGAACTTACCAATTATCCTTGTGGTCCATGTTTTTTTAATTTTTTTTTAAAATAATTGCCATGTTGGTTTACAGTTTATCTTTTTATATAGGTTTCCTGTGCTAGACTGAATTCCTAAAGTGTATTTTTGAGCATAGATCATGGTAGGCATTCAGTAAAGATGTGGTAAAGGAAAAGTATCTTTGTAGGTAGATGTTTTTGTATTCTGAAGTTTAAAGTTTGGAAAGAACATGTGGAACAAAAATACGGAAGACAGAGTGGCTAACTGAAAATCAGGATCAAACATTGAGAGCAAAAAGAATTTGTGTGACCTCATTATTACTCTTTATATAGTATTACTTCATTTGATTTGTCTCCTTTTTAGTGTAGCACCCATTATTTAAAACTGTTTGCGTGGGGTTTACATTAAGCAGATCTCTGGGCTCCATCCACAAGGATTCTCATTCAGTTTGTTTAGGATCCAAGCTTAGGAATTGGTCTTTATGATAGCAATCTAAAGACAATGCAAGCTTCAGAAGGGTTTGTAAAAGGATTTTTTTCCTTGTCATATGTTCCTATTTCCATATCCTATTTTTTCTTAGATATGTGGTATAGATATAGTCCAATGAATGGTGGTCTAAAACATAATAATTATTTTACCTGATTTTAGCTTAAATTTCTTATGATTATTTTATTATTAAATATCATTTAGTAATTTAGATTCTAATTGATATGATGTTTTTGGCTTCAACAGGTGGTAATTAATCACAAACTAGAGCAAAGAATTATTGGAGTGATAAATGAGCATAAAAAGCAAAATAATGACAAGGGAGTGATTTCTGGAAGACTTACTGCCAAAAAATTGCAGGTATTTTGCATACTTTTTTTTAGTTCCTTATTTTTTTTAATGTTTATTTATTTATTTTGAGACATAGAGAGTGCATGTATGAGCAGGGGAAGGACAGAGAGAGTGGCAGAGAGAGAGAATCCCAAGCAGGCTCCATGCTGTCAGCACAGAGCGCAATGCAGAGCTCAAACCTGCAAACCATGAGATCATGACTTGAGCCAAAATCAAGAGTCAGACACTTAACTTAGGCACCCCTCTAAGTTCCTTATTTTTAATGGAACATCTTTAAACCTATTCTACATTGTAAGATAGATAAAATGACTTTTTCACCTTCCATTGAGATTTCATGTAGATCATTTCCTTCTGCAGGAATAGAGAAGGAATTGTGCCAGATACAAGTACATACATAAAAATGGTGATATGAAAACTAAATTACATTCCACAAATTATATCAGGCTCTATAGTGAGCACTTTGCTTACATTTTCTCTAATACAACAATACCAGAAGATACTTTGCCCCATTTTTCAAATGAAGGAATTGGGGCTTGAAAAGATTACATAAGCCATAGCCTGTGGTTGTTAATGAGTAAGTAGCAGAGTAAGCAGAGTTTGGGTTTGAAACCAGTTCTGTCCAGCTCTGAAGGTACATTAAGATGCTTTACTTTATATATGAAGCTGTTCATTGAAGCACTGATTGTAATAAAAAGAAAACATCCTGAGTAGTCACCAATAGGAAAAGGTATGATTATGGTAGGTCTACCCAGAGGAATGTTTTATAACTCTTAAAAGTGAAGAAGAGTTTCTGATAACTTGGGAAGATGCTTATGTTATTAAGTGAAATTTGTTTTCACAAGATCAGAAAAATTACTGATAGGAAACATACTACATTGCAAACAATATCGTTGGATAATGAATATGTGAACAGGGTCTCTAGGTCCTTTTATTTATTTACTTATTTTCTAGGTCCTTTTATTTACTCTAAAAATTTTTTTTTCACATTTATTTATTTTTGTGAGCAGAGGAAGGGCAGAGAGAAAGGGAGACACAGAATCTGAAGCAGGCCTCAGGCTCTGTGCTGACAGCACAGTGCCCAGCGCAAAGCCCAAACCCACGAACTGTGAGATCATGACTTGAGCCAAAATTTGACACTCAACCAACTGAACAACCAAGGAACCCTTCCAGGTCCTTTTAAAATTTATCCATAGTTCTCAAATTTGGTGACCATAGTTAACTTCTAACTAGAAGGGGGAAAAAGATATTTTTGAAATTATAATTTGTATTAGAATTTCTGGTTTAAAATTAATGAGAGAGGAGGGCTCCTGGGTGGCTCAGTAGCTTAAGCATCTGACTTTTGATTTTAGCTCAGGTCATGATCTCACAGTTGATGAGTTCGAGCCCCATAAATAAATAAATAAACTTAAAACAAAAAATTTAAAGGAGCGGGAGAGGGGTACCTGGATGGCTTAGTCATTTAAGTGTCCAACTTTGATCTCAACTCAGGTCTTGATCTCAGGGTTGTGACTTCAAGTGCAGCATTAGGCTCTGCGCTGGGCATGGAGCCTAAGTAAACAAACAAACAAAGTGAATGGGAGAATAAAATTAATAATAAAAGGAGAGAAAATTGACAGAATGACTTCTTTACATTTCCCTTTCATAGGATTTATACATGGCTTTACAAGCATTTTCATTTAAGACTAAGGACATTGAAGACGCCATGACTAACACACTCTTACAGGGAGGTGATCTCCATTCTGCCTTGGATTGGCTCTGTTTAAATCTTTCAGATGGTAAGTAGTATTGTCATAAAATTGTTTCAGTTTCTCAAACCCTTCTGAAATAATTTTAGAATTCCTTATATTTGTACCAAGCTCTACTTAAAATTTTTTCAGTGTTATAATTATTTATCTTTTGAATGTTCTTACCCTTTTCTACTCTTTGCAGTATATTCTCAGAGGTTGTAGTCCATGCAAGAAGAAATTATTTTTGGGGCATTATTTTCAGTTGTCAGTAGTCATTTTACAATGCACTTCATAGAACAGATTTTTAAAGTTAGCCTACCTGTTACCTATCAGGTTTTGTCTCCTGGTTTTGGTTTAGAAATTTGCTCCCTCTGGCTTTGGATAAATTTGATAACCAGAGCATCAAGGTTGTAATCTTTAGCAAAAACCTAGAGTGCAAATTGCTTGTATGACTGATTAAGGATCCTGCCATATACTGTAACAGACAACCAAAGAGTTGGGAAGGGTTCAGATCTTTTTATGAAAACTTAGGAGCCTAACACATTGAGGGTGAAATAGATGGCCAGTTAAAGGTGGACTGTCATCTGATGAGTGTTCACACTTTTTTTTTCTTAATTTTCTTTTTTTTAATGTTTTTTATTTATTTTTGAGAGAGAGAGACAGCGTGAGCAGGGGAGGGCCAGAGACAGAGGGAGACACAGGCTCCAGGCTCAGAGCTAGCTGTCAGCACAGAACCTGACGTGAGACTTGAACCCACGAACTGGAGATTATGACCTGAGCCAAAGTCAGACGCTCAATTGACTGAGCCACCCAAGTTCCCCTGAGTGTTCATACTTTTACTTTACAATAAAGCCGGGTTCATCATAGGATTTCTATTCTTGGAGAGATGAGGGTGGAAGAAAATTAGGTGCTCTTTGTCTACCCAGGTTTTGTGTATATTTGATGAATGTGTGTATGTTTATATTTTATATATCATATGTGTGGTTTTTTTCATCCCATTTTTTAAGATGCACTTCCTGAAGGATTCAGTCAAGAATTTGAAGAGCAACAAACTAAAAGTAGGCCAAAATTCCAGTCTCCTCAAATACCAGCCGTAATTTCACCTCCATTGCAACCTAAAATTAAAAAACCAGAAGATACTAAGATTAAGGTAATTTAAGAATTAAACATCTAAAGTTGTATAAAGTCAGAATAAAGTGCACATAATAGTTTATGAGTAGAAATATTAGGTTGCAATAACATTTTTGCTTATTGAAAAGAATTGGTTTGCCATACTGTTCTGTCACTGTTTTGATAATCTGTTGCTGCATAACAAACCAACGAAATACTTAGTGGCTTACACCAGCAATTTATTTCTTTTGATTCTTCAGTCTGGCCTGGGCTCAGCTGGTTAGTCCATCTGTTTCCCAAGGTGTCTTCCCAGGATGGAATAGCCAAAATGGTTTCTTAATTCATAGGACTAGTTCCTCAGCTGGGGGCTAGCCAGGCATCGTTCTTTCCATGTGGTTTACTTGTGTTTCCTCATATATGGTGGTCACAGGATGGTCTGATTTACATGGCATCTGGCTTCTAAGACCAAGTATTTCACGATGATAAGCCCCAGTGTATCCATTTCTTCCCAAGCCCTACCTTGCATGTTGGTAATGTTTTCTTGGTTGAAGCACATCATGTGGCCAATTCCATAATATACGTGGAAGGGGATTACAGCACGGTGTCAAGACTGGAAGGCCTACCTCATTAGGGCATCACATTTAAATACTCTGCATGTCACGAAACCTCTATGAATGTGGATGAACCTAGAGAACATTATACGAGTGAAATAAGCCAGTCATAGAAAGATAAATACTATAGGTTTCCACTTATGTGGACAGAGAACTTGAGTGCATTCAAGAGATCAAAGAGAGAGTAGGCACATCAAAAGTTTTGGTTCTACTCAGTGATGGAGTTGACTCAACAGTTTGTACAGCTTTACTGAATCGCGCTTTGAACCAAGATCAAATCATTGCCGTGCACATTGATAATGGCTTTATGAGAAAACAAGAAAGCCGGTCTGTAGAAGAGGCCCTCAAAAAGCTTGGCATTCAGGTCAAAGTGATAAATGCTGCTCATTCTTTCTACAACGGAACAACAACTCTACCAATATCAGATGAAGATAGAACTCCACGAAAAAGAATTAGCAAAATGTTAAATATGACTACAAGTCCTGAAGAGAAAAGAAAGATTATTGGAGATACTTTTGTTAAGATTGCCAATGAAGTGATTGGAGAAATGAACCTGAAACCAGAGGCGGTTTTCCTTGCCTGGGGTACCTTACAGCCTGATTTAATTGAAAGTGCTTCCTGTGTTGCAAGTGGCAAAGCTGAACTCATTAAAACTCATCACAATGAGATGGTGGAGGGCACTTAAGGGGAAGAGCACTGGGTATTGTATGGAAAACAATTTGACAATAAAATACGATGGGAGGAAAAAAAAAACACAATGACACAGAGCTTATCAGAAAGTTGAGAGAAGAGGGAAAAGTAATAGAACCTCTGAAAGATTTTCATAAAGATGAAGTAAGAATTTTAGGCAGAGAACTTGGACTTCCAGAAGAGTTCGTTTATAGGCATCCATTTCCAGGTCCTGGCTTGGCAATCAGAGTAATATGTGCTGAAGAACCTTATATTTGTAAGGACTTTCCTGAAACCAACAATATTTTGAAAATAGTAGCTGATTTTTCTGCAAGTGTTAAGAAGCCACATACACTATTACAAAGAGTCAAAGCTTGTACAACAGAAGAGGATCAGGAGAAGCTGATGCAGATTACAAGTATGCATTCACTGAACGCTTTCCTGCTGCCATTTAAAACCGTGGGTGCGCAGGGTAACTGTCATTCCTACGGTTACATGTGTGGAATCTCCAGTAAAGATGAACCTGACTGGGACTCTCTCATTTTCCTGGCTAGACTTAAACCTCGCATGTGTCACAACATTAACAGAGTTGTGTGTATATTTGGCCCACCTGTTAAAGAACCTCCCACAGATGTTACTCCCCCTTTCTTGACAACAGGGGTGCTCAGTATTTACGCCAAGCTGACTTTGAGGCACATAACGTTCTCAGGGAGTCTGGGTATGCTGGGAAAATTAGCCAGATGCCAGTGATTTTGACACCATTACATTTTGATCAAGACCCACTTCAGAAGCAGCCTTCGTGCCAGAGATCTGTGGTTATTCGAACCTTTATTACTAGTGATTTTATGACTGGTATTCCTGCAACACCTGGAAATGAAATCCCTTTAGAGGTGGTGTTAAAGATGGTCACTGAGATTAAGAAGATTCCTGGTATTTCTCGAATTATGTATGACTTAACATCAAAGTCCCCAGGAACTACCGAGTGGGAGTAATAAACTTCTTGTTCTATTAAAAAAAAAAAAAAAAGGCTGAGGGGAGGAGGCTGAAGGGAGGAGAGAGGAAAATGGGGAAATGTTGCTCAATCATTAAGCTTCAGTTACACAAGATATATAAGTTCTAGAGATCTCTGAACATAGTGCCTATAGTTAACAGTACAATATTAGGCACTTTAAAATATGTTCAGAGAATAGGTGTCATGGTAAGTGTTCTCACCACAACCACCACCGCCTACCTCCACCAGCACACATGCACAAAAGAGCACCAGGAAGTTTATAGAGGTGGTAGATGTGTTTACTACCTTGATTGTAGGCATCATGAATGTACACATACATCCAAACTCATCAAAATGTTTATATGTACATTATAAGGTTAATATATAATTGGCATATTAATATGTACATTAAATACATATAATTTTTAATGTTTATTTACTTATTTTGAGAGAGAAAGCATGCACATGTGAGTGAGGGAGGGCAGAGAGGGAGAAAAAGAATCCCAAGCAGACTCCACGCAGTCAGCAGGGAGCCCAAGATGGGGCTAAGTCCCAAGAATGGCAAGATCATGACCTGAGCTGAAATCAAGAGTTGGACACCCAAATGACCAAGCCACCCAGGTGCCCCCAAATATGTACAGATTTTAAATACATTAGTTATACCCCAGTAGAGCCTAAAAACAAAAACATTATCCCCACAAAGGAATACCACTAGTTGTTTTTTTAAAAATAGTTTATTACCAAGTTGGTTTCCATATAACCCTCAGTACTCTTCCCTACAAGTGCCCCTCTCCATGACCATCACCCTCCCTTCCTCTTCCTCACTCCCTCTTCATCCTTCAGTTTGTTCTCAGCATTCAAAAGTCTCATGATTTGCCTCACTCCCTCTCCCCAGCTCTTTTCCCCCACTTTCCCATTCCCATGGTCTCCTATTAGGTTTCTCCTGTTAGACCTATGAGTGACAACATATGTTATCTTTCCTTCTCTGCCTGACTTATTTCACGTAGCATGACTCCCTCCAGATCCATCCATTTTGCTACAAATGGCCAGAATTCAGTCTTTCTCGTTGCCATGTAGTATTCCATTGTGTGTGTGTGTGTGTGTGTGTGTGTGTGTGTGTGTGTGTGTGTGTATCTTCTTGATCCATTCATCAGGTGATGGACATTTAGGCTCTTTCCATGATTTGGCTATTGTTGAAAGTGCCACTATGAACATTGGGGTACATGTGCCTCTGTGCTTCAGCACTTCTGTATCCCTTGGGTAGACC
>NC_043705.1:37557913-37575121 GCF_006229205.1 Suricata suricatta | reverse complement strand
AGCTTTTTATCTGATATGCCATTTGCCACTATCTTTTCCCATTCTCTCAGTTCCCTATTAGTTTTTTTTTTTATTGTTCCCTTTGCAGTGCAGAAGGTTTTTATCTTGATGAGGTCCCAATGGTTTCTTTTTGCTTTTGATTCCCTTGCCTTTGGGGGTGTGTCCAGTAGGAAATTGCTGCGATTGAGGTCAAGGAGGCTATTTCCTACTTTCTCCTGTAGGGTTTTTATGGGTTCCTGTCTCACATTCAAGTCCTTCATCCATTTTGAGTTTATTTTTGTGAGTGGTGTAAGAAAGTGGTCTAGTTTCATTCTTCAACATGTTGCTGTCCAGCTCTCCCAACACCACCTGTTAAAGTGGCTGTCTTCTTTCCATTGGACACTCTTTCCTGTTTTGTCGAAAATTAATTGGCCATACACTTGTGAGTCCAGATCTGGGTTCTCTGTTCTATTCCATTAGTCCATGTGTCTGTTTTTGTGCCAATACAATACTGTCTTGATGATGACAACTTTGTAGTAGAGGCTAAAGTCTGGATTGTGATGCCTCCCATTTTGGTTTTCTTCTTCGATACTACTTTGGCTCTTCGGAGTCTTTTGTGGTTCTATACAAATTTTAAGATAGTTCTAGCTTTGAGAAGAATGCTGGGGCAGTTTTGATGGGGATTGCATGGAATGTGTAAATTGCTTTGGGTAATAATGACATTTTTACAATTTTTTAAAGTTTTTTAAATATTTTATTTATTTTTGAGAGAGAGCAGCATGAGCTGGGGAGGGTCATAGAGAGACAGACACATAGAATCTGAAGACAGACTCCAGGCTCTGAGCTAGCTGTTAGTGCAATTGTGAATGAGATCCATTTCTTGATTTCTCTTTCTGTTGCTTCATTTTTGGTGTATGAGAATGCAACCGATTTCTGTACATTGATTTTGTACCCTGCAACTTTACTGAATTAATGGGTCAGTTCAAAAGGCTTCTGGTGGAGTCGATCGGGTTTTCCATGTAGAGTATCATGTCATCTGTGAAAAGTAAAAGTTTGACTTCTTCATTGCTGATTCTGATGCCTTTTATTTCCTTTTGTTGTCTGATTGCTGATGGTAGGACTTCCAACAGTATGTTAAACAACAGGGCTGAGAGTGGACATCCCTGTTGTGTTCCTGATCTTACGGGGAAAGCTCTCAATTTTTCCTCATTGAGGATGATATTAGCTGTGGGCTTTTCATAAATGGCTTTTATGATGTTTAAGGAAGTTCCTTCTATCCCGACTTTCTTGAGGGTGTTTATTAAGAAACGATGTTGTATTTTGTCAAATGCTTTTTCTGCATCTATCAACAAGATCATATGGTTTTTATCTTTTCTTTTGTTAATGTGATGTATCACATTGATGGATTTGTGAATATTGAGCCAGCCCTGTAACCCAGGAATGAATCCCACTTGATCATGGGTAACTCTTTTTATATGCTGTTGAATTCAGTTTGCTAGTATCTTGTTGAGCGTTTTTGCATCTGTATTCATTAAGGATATTGGTCTGTAGTTCTCTTTTTTTGTTGGGTCTCTGTCTGGTTTAGGAATCAAAGTGATCTGTGCTTCGTAGAATGAGTCCGGAAGTCTTCCTCCCATTTCTATTTTTTGGAATAACTTGAGAAAGATGGGTGTTAACTCTGCTTTAAATGTCTGACCGAATTCCCCTGGGAATCCATCCAGCCCCAGGTTTTTATTCATTGGGAGATTTTTGATAATGGATTCGATTTCTTCACTGGTTATGGGTCTGTTCAGATTTTCTCTCTCTTTCTGTTTGGATTTTGGTAGTACATGTGTGTTTAGGAATTTGTCCATTTCTTCTAGGTTGATGGGTTTGTTGGCATATAATTTTTCACAGTAGTCTCTGATGGTTGCTTGTATTTCTGAGGGTTCAGTTGTAATAGATTCATTTTCATTCATGATTTTGTCTACTTGGGTCTTCTCTCTTTTCTTTCTGAGGAGCCTAACTAGAGGTGTATCAATTTTGTTTGTTTTTTCAGAAAACCAACTCTTGGTTTCATTGATCTATTCAATTGTTTTTGTGGATTCTATATTGTTTATTTCTGCCCTGATCTTTATTATTTCTCTTCTTCTGCTGGGTTTGGGGTGCTCTTGCTCCTCCCTTTCTAGTTTCCTTAGGTGCTCTGTTAGATTTTGAGTTTTCACTTTTTCTCGTTTGTTGAAATAGGCCTGGACTGCAATAAACTTTCCTCTTAGGACTGCCTTTGCTGCGTCCCAGAGAGTTTGGATTTTTGTATTTTCGTTTTCGTTTGTTTCCATATATTTTTTAATTTCCTCTTTAATTGCCTGATTTGCCTAATCATTGTTCGGTAGGGTAGTTTTTAACCTTCACATTTTTGGAGGTTTTCCAGACTTTTTCCTGTGGTTGATTTCAAGTTTCATAGCTTTGTGATCTGAAAGTGTGCATGGTATGATCTCAATTCGTTTGTATTTATGGCGGGCTGTTTTATGACCCAGTATGTGATCTATTTTGGAGAATGTGCCATGCGCACTCAAGAAGAAAGTGAATTCCCCAGCTTCAGGATACAGAGTTCTAAATATATTTGTTAATTCTTTCTGTTCCAGTGTGCCATTCAGGTCCATTGTTTCTTTAGTGATTTTTTTGTCTGGTTGACTTATCCATTGATGTAAGTGGAGTATTAAAGCCCCTTGCAATTAGCACATTCTTATCCATAAGATTGTTTCTGTCTGTGATTAATTGTTTTATGTATTTGGGCGCTCCTGAATTCGGCACATAGATGCTTATAATTGTTAGGTCTTCCTGACATAGAGATCCTTAATTATTATATAATGTTCTTCTTCATCTTTTGTTACTGCCTTTATTTTAAAGTCCAGCTTACCCGATATAAGTATGGCTACTCCGGCTTTCTTTTGGCATCCAGTCACATGGTAGATGTTTCTCCATCCCCTTACTTTCAATCTGAAGGTGTCTTTGGGTCTAAAGTGAGTCTCTTGTAGACAGCAAATAGATGGATTTTGGTTTTGATCCATTCTGCTACCCTAGTCGTTTGACTGGAGCATTCAGTCCATTTACATTCAGTGTTATTATTGAAAAATGTGGGTTTAAATTCATTGTGTTCTTTGTAGGGTTCATGTTTGTATTGATGTCTCTGGTGTCTTATATTCCTTGCTACCTTTCTCTCATAGAGTCCCTCTTAGGATTTCTTGTAGGGCTGGTTTGGTGGTGATGAATTCTCTCAACTTTTGTTTATTTGGGAACACCTTTATCTCTCCTTCTATTTTGAATGACAGACTCGCTGGATGAAGAATTCTTGGTTGCATATTTTTCCTGTTCATCACATTGAAGATTTCTTGCCATTCTTTATCTTTATATTTTGCCAGTTTCACTATGATATGTCATACTGAAGGTTGGTTCAGGTTACATCTTAGGGGAGTTCTGTATGCCTCTTGAATTTCAGTGTCTTTCTCTTTCCCCACATTGGAGAAATTTTTGTTTATAATTTGATCCAGAACCTCCTCAGGACCTTTTTCTCTTTCTTCCTCTTCAGGAACTCTTATGATACAGACATTGTTCCATTTGATTGTATCACTCAGGTCTCAAATTCTCCTTTCGTATTCCTGTATCAATTTCTCTCTTTTTCTCGGCTTTCTCTTGTGCTATAATTGTGCCTTCTAATTCACCTATTCTCTCTGCTTCTTCAATCCGTGCAGTGGCAGCCTCCATTTTATTATTCACCTCATTTATAGCCTTTTTTAACTTGTCACAGCTATTTTGAACGTTCCCAATCTTTGTATCAATATCTTCTCTGATGGCTTCTATGCTTTTTTCAATCCCAGCGATTAACATTATGATAGTCATTCTAAATTCTTGTTCAGTTATATTGCTTGTGTCTGTTTTGAGCAGTTCTGTAGCTGTGATTTCTTCCTGGAGTTTCTTTAGAGAAGAGTTCTTTCGTTTTGTCATTTTGGCTAGCTTTCTGTCTATTGTCAGTTTTAAAAGCTTGTTCTACACTGTGCACCTATTAGTATTTCTTTATTAAAGGAGGCTCTTTGACTGTCTAGGGTCTGTCGTTTCAGGAGATGTTCTTTTAATGGTGTTTCTCGGTTTCTCTTGTTATGTCTCTGATTAATTTATTTCCCTACTTAGCAATATTTGGGACTTCCCACTATGTGTGCTTTGGCTTGTTTCTTGAGGTAGCCCTGAAAAGGAAAACAGACAGACAAACACACAGGGAACACAAGCACACAAATGCACTGACAGAACAAGTAAACAGGCAAACCAAAAGGGGAAAGCGAAAAAGGAACAGGAAAGAAAAGAGAGGACCAGATAGGAAAAAAAGAAGACTGGGCGTGGGGGGGTACAGCAACAGCCAGAGACAAAGGATAGTCTGAGAGCATAAAACCTGCGGAGGGGGAGATAAGAATGAGATAAAGGAAAAAATATCTGGATGGTAAGAGTTGATCTAAGCACAGCAGTGCATAAATGTTGGTCTTTCCCAGACTCCTGGGAGAAAGGGAGAAAAGAAAGGAAAAGAGAAAAGAGAAAACAAGGCGGAAAATTAAAAAATAAAAATAATAAGAAAAGAAACAATTAAAAATAATAGAAATAATAAGCAAAAACAGCAACTCTCTGGTGTGTATGGGCGTATCTTGGTGTAGGTAGTTCCGGTCTCAGGGACTGCTCTCTGAGACCCCGCCTTAGTGGATGCCACAGGTGGGTCAAATTGTTTCAGGTTTCTATGTTCCGCCAGGTTTCTAAGTCCTTGCCCATGCACTTTGCTGCTGCCACCACAGTGAAAATCTCCATCAGGCGGGCAGCTTTCTGGCCGGGATTGGGTAGGGGGATTGTGGAGCCAGTTTTCCGCTGGCTCCACCTGAAGTCGGTGGGCTGCCGGGCCCAAGGGAGAACAAGCCCGCTGAGGGGGATGGATGTCTCTCCGTGCCCAGCGCCTCTCAGTCCGGGGAGAGGTCTCCCCTCTCCAGAGATTACGATTCAGTCTCTCCTTCTCTTCCCTGTGGCTCTGCACCACCCTGCAAGGCCATCCCATGCAGTGCCCTGCATGGTGCTGAGCTGCCTCTGGACACAAGGCACTTTCTGGGCGCTTTCTCTCCCAGCTCCACTTTGGGCCGGCATGCCCTCCCCCAGAGTCTCCAGTCCCAGTTCGCACTCACTGGGGCATCCATGAGGCTATTACCAATAAGGGATTGTGCGTGCACCTTCCTTCTTGGAGATCGGAAAGCTGTGGCTTTTAATTCTCAGTTTGATAATTGCGGGCTGGCGGAGGTAGTAGAGTTCCCTACTTTTCTTCCATCCAGGAGCTGTTTTTTTTAATAAACATTTTATTTATTTATTTTTTGAGAGAGCAGGGGAGGGGCAGAGAGCGAGGGAGACACAGAATGTAAAGTAAGCTCCAGGCTCTGAGCTCTCAGCACAGAGCCCGATGCAAGGCTCGAACCCACAAACAAGATCATGACCTGGGGTGAAGTTGGACACTCAACTGATTGAGCCACCCAGGCGCCTGGAATAGCACTAGTTTTTAATAGTACTCCTTATTGTTTTGCCTGTTTATATAGGGATAGCTTTTTTATTTTGGAAGTTTAAACTTGTCAATGTTGAGTTCATTTGTCCTTCACAGAACAGTATATGATTTTATGAGGTTTATGTGTTACTGTTTCTGAGTGGAAAAAAAAATAGGAAAAACAGGGACACTTGATGGTTTGACACCTTTTTCTAACTTTGGTTTTTCAGATATTTGTTTTTCCTTTCTAGCCAAAAAAGGAAGAAAAAAAATTGGAAGTAAATATGAAAGAATGGATTTTGCAGTATGCCGAACAGCAAAATGAAGAGGAAAAGAATGAGAATTCTAAAAGTTTAGAAGAGGAAAAATTTGACCCTGTGAGTTAGAAATTTAAATTAGGCTTTTAGCTGGCTATTCATAGGCAACATATTTAACTTTTCTGTGACTTACTTTTCTCCTTTGTAAATTAAAGAATTACCTACCTCTAGGAGTTGATGGAAAGATTCAACAAAATAAAACTTAAAAGTAACAAAATAAAAATGGCACAAAGTAACTGCTCAATAACTTACTTATATTCCTCCCATGTTTAAACAGATAGTCATCAAGTATGTTTAAATGACTATCATTTGTAAGGAGAATGCTAAATTCCTTAGATAATAAAAGAAAGGCACATTTCTTTACAGAAGAAATCCTTAGGCTGGTTGGAGAAAACCTAGATATAAGAATAACTAAAAATGTAAGATTAAATGAAAACAAGTTGTAGGAAAAAAGTGTTATAATACATGTCTGAAAAAAGTCTTTAGAATTTATAAAGTTTTCAAAGGACAAAGGACATTTCACAAAAATAGATACATGGATGACCAATAAACATGTAAAAATAATTTCAAAATCACTAGTTATGAGAGAAATGAAAATGGAAACGGTAGTGAGATCCTATTTTATATTCCCCAAAATGGCTACAATCAAAGAGATCAGTAATACCAAGTGCTGGGAGTGCATGGAGCTGCAGGAACACTCAGACATTGATTGTGGGAACGTAAAACAGTATATCCACTTTGGAAAATTGTTGGGCTCTTTCTTACGAAGTTAAACATACACTTAGCCATCTAACATAACAGTTTCTTTCTTTAGAGGTTTATTCAAGAAAACTGAAGATATATCCACAAAAAACCTGTACACAAACATTCATTGCAGCTTTATATTCATAATAGGCAAACACTGCAGCAACTCTCTAAAACATTATACTTGGGTGAAAGATGGGAGATACAGATGAGTACATGTGTAATTATTATATTTAACTCCAGAAAGTCATCCTTGCAAAATCAATCTGTAGTGACAAAAGGCAGATCAGTGGTTGCTTCAGTCCAAGGATAGGAAAAGGAGATTGACTGTAAGGCAGCATGAGGAAACTTTTGGGGATGATGGGAATGTTTTTTATCTTGATTAGGATGATTGTTACACAGATACATATTTTTTCAAACACATTCACCTGTATACCTAAATGGGTGCATTATAATATGTAAATCATACCTTAAAAAATTTTTTTTAATGTTTATTTTTGAGAGAAAGAGCTTGAGCAGGGGAGGAATAGAGAGAGAGGGAGACAGAGAATCTAACGCAGGCTCCAGGCTCTGAGCTGTCAGCACAGAGCCCGATGCGGGGTTTGAACCTACAAACTGTGAGATCATGACCTGAGCCAAAGTTGGATGTTTAACCGACTGAGTCACCCAGGTGCCCCAGATCCTACTTTAATAAAATTGGTTTAGAAAGAGAAAAGGGAAGTTGCTAAGCACCATGTGTAGTATGATGAACCCATTTGTGTAAAAAAGAAAATACATATATGTACATATATTTGCATTCTTATATGCACAGAAAAGATATGGAAAGATACACAAGAAGCTGTTATTAGTGATTAGGACTGGGGTGGTAGAATGAGAAGGACACTTCCTTTTTTATACTTTAATGTATCCTATACATTTTTTTAACCGTGTGCTTATATGAAACTAATATAAACAAAAAGAATTTAGGACACGGAGTCTCCATTAAGAGTTCACATTTGGTCAAGGCTGCAACGAAGAAAGGTAGAACTTGAAGGGTGCAAAGAGTGTACATGGGCAGTAAAAGGAAGATGGTTCATATGGGTGAAATAGTGTAAACAGGGTAGAGAAGTGGATTGTGCAAAGAGCAAAGAGTCTTTGGGTATTAAACAAATGAGTATATACAAAGGATAAAATATAGATGAATACTGGCAGGTAGGGGTAAACAGGTGAGTTTAGCTGAGACCAGAAGATTTTGATCCCTAACAAATGAATTTGACTTCTTCTCTTGTGAAGAGCCCCTAGAAGCTGGGGGAGGTGAATTACAAGAAGAATTTGATATTTTGGGTCAAAATTACAGTGCTTAGGTAAGGCGGTGTGGAATATTTCGTAGTGTTCAAGATGGTTTGGAAAGGAGAGGGAAGCCATTTGGCAGCTATTGCACTTCCTCAGGTATGAAATAATAAGGCTCGAATTGGAATTGGAATTTAAAGCAAGAATCAATAGAAAATGATGGTTTACTGAATATAAAAGTTAATGAGCCAAAGACAAGAGATTTGCACATGGAGGGATAGTCGAATCAATGGCAGAGATAGGAATGGTGGTGAATGTGTGTGATTTGGGTGAACAAGAGATACAGACAGCTAACACTTCTGTTTACACTGTTTACATTCTACACAAAGTGGTCCCAGAATTCAGCTGGATGTGCTGCCTTAGTTCATCTCTTTTCCCTTCATCTTAACAATTGTGTTTCATAGGAGCATTATACATGCCCTTAGTTTCACTCCGTGCATTGATGCTTCTCACCTGTCCCTTACTAATCTAAAGGGAAAACCCAGAAATTTGAGTTTAATTTTAAAATGTGTCTAATGTTTGCTCAGCAGAGCTAAGTCCTTAAGTTTTATAATACCCACTTTCACCAGAGCCTTTTTTTTAATGTCCCTATTGTCTATGCAAAAGAGATTATGGAAAGGTAACTTTCAGATGAATATTACATTATTGCCGACACAATCCTTTAAATATGTAAATTATAAAATGTATAAAAACAAAATATTTTCTTTTTATAGAAATGAGCTTACTTACTTTTTACTCTTTAGTTTTTAAATTTTATATAATATGTCCAGGAAATTTTCCATGTGGATCACCCTCATTCTTTTGCTACCTCATTTTTTTTCCTAATGACTGACAGATTTTCTCTAGATGAGTACCTTTGATTTGCATTTTTTCCTATTCTATCAGTACTGCAGTATTTATATGTACCTACAAATCTGCACCTATGTATTATTTCTCTGTGAAATTTTTCTAAAAGTAGATTTGCTGGATCAAAGAATAAGATTAAAAGCTCATAGGTTTTTCTATAATATGTTAACAATTGATTTAACTGATTTTTTTTTTAATTTCTGTATCATTATCTTATTTGGAACAGAATGAAAGGTACTTGCACCTTGCAGCAAAACTTCTGGATGCGAAGGAGCAGGCAGCTACCTTTAAACTAGAAAAAAACAAGCAAGGCCAAAAAGAAGCTCAAGAAAAAATAAGGAAATTTCAAAGAGGTAAACAAACACTTAAAACTTCTGAGGTATATAAATGTCTGTCTTTCTGGCCTTCCTAGCATGGAGGTTGCCTCTTTTTAATTTGTCTACTCTTTCCAACAGTTTATACCTGGGATTGGCAGGCTTTCTGTAACAAACCAAATCCTAAATATTGTAAGCTGTGTGGGCCATATGGATGCTCTCCCAACTACTGAACTCTACTGTCACAACACAGAAGCAACCGTTGAGAGTACATAAGTGAATGGCTATGTTCTCATAAAACTTTATGGATACTGAAATAGGAATTTCATATAATTTTCACATGTCACCAAATATTTATCTTTTTCAGTCAGTTAAAAATATAAAAGTCATTCTTAGCTCATAGGCTATTCAGAAACAGGCCGCAGAGCTGGATGTGACCCACGGGTCATAGTTTGTCAGCCTCTGAAGTATACCATTAAATACCATCCTCATTCAAAAAGGAGAGGCAGATACAATTCCATGAGAATTTATGTCTTATGAGTATGTTCTTCCAGACCTTCTACATCTTTTAAGTAACTTATTTAAAACATTTTAGTATATGATGTGAAAACAAATTGCCTGTGACTTCTAGCACAAATTCCAATAGGAAGTATTGAATAACTGGCTGCAAGGAAAAAGAAGGAATGCTGTTTTGGTTTTTTGTTGTTGTTTTGCTGTTGTATTTTAAACCATCTTTGCAAAATAAAGAGACATAAAAGACAAATATAACAAACCATGATTTTTTTTCTTGGTAGAAATGGAAACTTTAGAAGACCATCCAGTATTCAATCCAGCCATAAAGATTTCACATCAACAGAATGAGAGGAAAAAGCCTCCTGTAGCCACAGAAGAGGAAAGGGTTTTGAACTTTAACTTATTTGAAAAATCTGTAGCTGCTACTGAAGAAGAGAAAGGTAAAAAAAAAAAAAAAGGGAAAGGGTTTCGAGGTGAAAGTAATAAAATGTCAGTGAAAATACAATTGAGAAATGATGTTACTTTGAATTCTAGCAAACTACATAAGTTGGCAGCAAAGTTATACTTCCATGTGCTGTCTTGGAAAATAATTATAACTTTTATAGCATTTTGTAATTATACATATCTTGTTTCAGCCTCATCTCTTTCCAGTCCATCCTCTAAATTCCTGCCAGAATTATCTTTTCCGTAACGTATATCTAAATGTGGTTTCCCTTTTAATAACCCTTATTCAGTAATAAGCCCAAATCCTTTATCATGGCATTGAAGAGCCTTTGCATTCTACTGCAATCTGCCTTCCCACTTTATTCTTCCAGCTAAGTACTATAGCCACAGCATTCTCTAGAATATGTGTTATTTAATGACCTCATGATTTTTCTCATTCTTTTTTCCCCTACCTGGCCAATCTTTCCCTCACTTCAAGGCTTAACTCACACAGCCTTCACTAAGCCTGCTGTGAATCCTGCCATGCCACTGGATGTATGTAATGGTGCACTTATTTGTGCTATGTAAATTATTGATATAGCTTGTGTAATATTTCTCTATGCTACAGTCAAGTCCTACACTAAATTGTCAGTACTTTTAATTATACATTTGTTGATAAATATTTATTAATTTTTATTGCTTACAATGTCATTTGCTGTGTGTATGGTAATTAAAATAATCTAGTCAGTGCTGTCTTCACTGTGTGGTGTAGTAGGGGAGGTTAGCTTTAAATATACACACATATTTAATTAAAGATTGTGATGTGTGCTATCAGAGCAAAAAAACTGGTGTTTAATATTAGGGATAGCAAGCAGGCTGATGATTTGCTCTGAGATCTGATAAATGGTTAGGTGTCAGCCCAGTGACACCTTGGTGGGAAGAGCCTTCTAAGGAGGGAGACACTACATTGGAAGTCTAAGCCAGAAAAGATCTAAAGCAGACTGTTCAACAGAACACTCTATGATAAGAGTGTTATATATCTGGGCTGTCCAGTGTGATAGCTACTAGCCAAATATGAGTAATGGGCACTTGAAATGTAATTAATGTAACTGAGAAACTGAAAGTTTAATTATAATTAGTTTAGATTTTTTCACATGTGGCTAGTGCCTCTGTACTGGGGCAAGCAGGCTCAGAGCATTTGAGGAAGTGACTGACTGCCTGTGTAGCTACATGAGTGAACATGATAGGGAGAGAGGGACCATAGAAGGCTTTGAGGCAGTGGTGAAGAATTTGGACTTGATTTTATGCATAATATGAAGCCAGTGAAGGTGGCGGTGGCGACAGCAGCTGTTAAGCAGAGGATTTTTTTTTTCAAAAAATATCTGATACATATTTTTTCAAAAGATTACCCTTCCTGTGTGGTAGCCTCCCAAACACTAATTCAAAGTACTCTAAACAATTCTTCACATGGATAGTATCATAGATACTTTACCAGAATGGCTGAGTTACTCAGGATACTTTTTTTTAAAGATTCAGATTTTTGGTGGTTTTATCCATTAAGAGGATTTCTTTACACCACTTATAGAAGAGCAGACTTTCCTTTTTTTTTTTTCTTTTTTTACCTATTCTCTTCTAAGAGTCTTCCCAAAATTGGGAGGACTTTGATCACTCAAAAGAGATTATACATTACTGCATGACAATTTTTAAAGAACCAATGTTTGTCTATCATTTTAGAGAAAAAGAAGGAACCTCATGATGTAAGAAATTTTGACTATACAGCTCGAAGCTGGACTGGAAAATCTCCCAAACAATTTCTGATCGATTGGGTCAGGAAGAATCTTCCCAAGAGTCCAAATCCTTCCTTTGAAAAAGTTCCAGTAGGTAGATACTGGAAATGTAGGTATGTTTTTCTGGTTAATTGAATGAACTTTTAGAAAAATCTAAGATGAAAAATCTGTTTCTTACATATTAAGTAGGTATTTAAGAAGCTCTCTCATTCTACATCTTAGGTTGATAGTGCTGATATATTACCTAGTACAGTGTCTTCATTAGAAACACTTAATTTAAATAATTAATGTAAACCTAAGTTCAGTGTTAATGTAATTCTGACTTGTTTTACTCCATTAATTTTATTTTACAAATCTTTGGCTTCCTTGTAGGGTAAGAGTAATCAAGTCTGAAGACGATGTACTAGTAGTATGCCCCACAATCTTAACAGAAGATGGCATGCAAGCTCAGCACCTGGGAGCCACTCTAGCTCTGTATCGTTTAGTGAAAGGGCAGGTGAGACTTTTTAAACTGAGGTGCTTCAAAAATCATTTGTGGAGTAATTGGTGTGCTGTACTTCGCCAACACAAAACTATGGGCATATGAAATTTAGTATTTAATGATGGCCTTTGGTGCCAGTTTTTACTTAGTACTTCTTCAGGTTAATTCTCATTTAATGCTCATTTATAATTTGGCTTCCTCTTGCCCCTACATATAGCTTGGTCTTTCTGTCCTTAGAACAGAGGTTCTGAACCATTTCATTGGTCTGGTTTTTTTTAGGCTGTGCTATTTAACAGATTAAAAATAGTTGTTCTAGGTTGGTTGAAGTAAGGAGAATTTTAAACAGTTTAATGCTTAATTAAATGTTATAGAGTCTCTCTTTAATGTTACATTTTTTCTCACCTTTGAAAAGTTATAGAACTTGGTTCCGGTTTTCAATTTTAGGTTATATGAACTATAAGCCTTCAGGTTAAAGAAACATTGAAGTACTACTAAAGGAAGCTGTTTTTTCTTAGATTGTTGGATTATCAACATTTCTTTTTTGCAATAAACATACGTTCTTCATGGGATATTAGAATCACTGGAAATTTTAGGCCCTGATGAAGTAGAACTCCAAACGATTGTTCTTTTCCAGTTTCTGGCAGTAAAAATTTATAATGTCTTTATATTACCTATTTTGCAAAATGGGATCGTAAGCTAAACTTAATTGATAGAAATAACTCTCAGTGTTAGAGAATTATGGGCTCTCTTATAGTACAGAATTAAGGTTACTTAGATTCACTCCAGTATAGTTCATTTTAAATACTTTCACCTGTAATATTATTTACCTGCCAGCATCTCAGATGGAGTTTTCTTAAGACATGCTTTATGGATCACCTACATATTTACATAGCACCACCGCAGGAACAAATAATAAAAATGTATTTTTATTGATAGCTTGTTCCAGGAATGAGCACTTTTCATGTATTAAAAGTTGACTTCAGGGTCTGTCTATAACGGTGATAGAATCCCCATTTTACCAATGTAGAAACTGACACACAGGTTATTTGCCCAAGGTCACACAGCTGGTAAGTATAGAAGACTAAATATGATATGCTATTTATAAATTTGCATCATATACACATGCATCTTCTATTAAAATAACTTACTATTTTAAGGGACAAATTACATTTTAAGAGGAAAATAGCTATCCTTCTAAGTTCTAGCCTATTGAATTTTGATATTAAGTAATTAGCGAAAATAACATACTGGGGGTTTTTTTCCTTTATAGTCAGTGCACCAGTTACTTCCTCCCACTTACCGAGATGTATGGCTGGAGTGGAGTGATGCAGAAAAGAAAAAGGAAGAATTAAATAAAATGGAAACCAATAAGCCACGTGATCTTTTTATTGCCAAACTTCTGAACAAATTGAAGCAGCAGCAGCAACAGCAGCAACAGCATTCTGAAAATAAGAGAGAAAACTCTGAAGATCCAGAGGAATCTTGGGAAAATTTGGTTTCTGATGAGGATTTTTCTGCATTGTCCTTGGAATCAGAAAAGGCAGAAGATTTGGAACCTGTCAGAACCCTCTTTAGGAAGTTGCAAAGCACACCCAAGTACCAGAGACTTCTAAAGGAAAGGCAACAGTTACCTGTGTTCAAGCATAGGAATTCAATCGTTGAAACTCTTAAAAGGCACCGGGTCGTGGTTGTGGCCGGTGAAACGGGGAGCGGCAAAAGTACTCAAGTACCACATTTTCTCTTGGAAGATTTGCTTCTAAATGAGTGGGGAGCCAGTAAGTGTAACATTGTCTGCACCCAGCCCCGAAGAATCTCAGCAGTGAGTTTAGCCACAAGAGTATGTGATGAGTTGGGTTGTGAAAATGGACCTGGAGGAAGGGTAAGATGTCATTCAACGCTGTCTCCGTGACTGGTGACGTTACTCACCTTTGCTCTTGGGATCCAAATGAAACCTACACAGTATATGAGTTTTGACAGTTACTGGTCGTTCAGTAGCATATCTCAGGCATTTTTCATGTGTTCTTTGACAGATGTTGTATTGTGCCACTGTCCTTTTCTTAAAATTCTCATATCAAGGAAAAAATATGTTGACTTTAATAATTGAATATTCAGATGTTACATACTACATGAACATTCATAGAATATAGATAGAGATTTGAATGTAATATCATAAATCTTAAGTTTTAGCAAAATCTTTTCTGTGGAATGTATTCCTGAATAATTTTCACTAATTCTTAAAAGCAGAAAGAAAAAAAAACATGTAAAAGAAAAATCTAAATGGTTTTTAAGCCCTTTATCTTAAAGTGGAAAAAGTACTTATGTATCTCATGTCATGCAGTTTGCCCTGCCATTATACCCAAAACTGGCTAAACCTTAACCGGAATGACTGCAAAATATAGAAATTAATAAAATTGATTAGAACCAAATATAATGATTCCACGTTGCTATAATTACACTTAGCTTAATTACACTTTGAATTGTTCTTTCTAGAGATGGTATTTAACATTTTTGCCTCTCTCTTTAAGATAGGTAACCCTTCACTAAAAATTTTTATGAAACTGGTCGGGATTTCTCTCATGGAATGTTAAGAGGAAAAAAGACACAATTTCTTTCTTACAAGGAACTTCTGTAAGGAGGATGATAGACATGTACACACATGGCAAATAAAGGAATGACTGTAGAGGGGTGCCTGGCTGGCTCCCCTGGTAGAGCTTATGACCCTTGATCTCAGGGTTTTTAGTTCAAACCCCGCATTGAGCGTAGACATTACATACATACATAATTTTCTTTTTTTTAAATAACTGAAGTAGTAAGAAAAACTGTGATGGGAATAGAGGTGACCTCAAGATTCCCATGAGGCACCACTGGTATGAGACCAACTTCTAACACTGGAAGCTTTTATGAAATCTTGACAGAAAAGTAAACCAAATTGTAGGAACTGCTCTAAATTTTTGTTCCTGAGTACCTCATATTTTGTTTCGAGATAATTAGAATAATCTTTGATGGTATCCCAAAGTGGGTGAACAGTTTTTGTCTCAACACTTTGAAAAGATAAAAGGTTTTTCTTGTTTAAAGTTAGCAAAACAAATTTTATAGTTTTATACAATTGAAGATACTAGGAAAACAATTTTAATTTCACTAAATGGATTTCCTTAAACTGCCCTACCTAGTGGCAGGATCAGCACCTTTGCTTCATTTCTTAGAGCTTGTTTCCCAGATCACTTATGAGAATCTTATCTCAGCCTTGTGTTCTCCCTTCAGAATTCTTTGTGTGGATATCAGATCCGGATGGAATCTCGAGCTAGTGAATCTACAAGGTTACTCTATTGTACAACGGGAGTTTTGCTAAGGAAACTTCAGGAAGATGGTCTCTTAACCAATGTGTCTCATGTTATTGTAGATGAGGTGAGTATATTCTGTAATTGTGTTCAGATACATTCTAAACATGTTAAAAGGATGCTGTTTCTAATACTTGCCTAATATTTTCTGTATGCTTATTAAATACCAGTTTATATATAATAATTTAATTTTCCCTAACAAATATGTTTCATGCTAATTGTTTTAATACCATATGACACTTGCTATATGCTAGATGGTTCTGACTATACATATATAAATTCATTTAACTTTTCCTGAAATCCAGTGAAGTAGACACTATTGTCTCTCTGACAGTTGATCAAATTGAGCACAGTGAAGTTAAAATACCATGTGTAAGTTCACATACCCAGTAAGTTCTGCAACTGGGGGGTTCAAACTGAGGCCGTCTGGATGCAGTCTGTGCTGTGTATACTGACTCTTAACTACATTTAGTTGTTAAAGGATTTCCTTAATTCATATTTAAAAAAACAAGAAGTCTTAATCATTTTCTCTATAGATCTGTCCTTCCTTAAATCAAAAAAAATTTTTAAATGTTTATTTTTGAGAGAGAGGAGCAGAGAGAAAGCGAGACAATTTCAAGCAGGCCCCATGTTGTCAGCACAGAGCCCCATACAGGGCTCCAACTTACCAAATGGTGAGATTATGACCTGAGCAGAAATCAAGAGTTGGATATCCTTGAATCAAATTTGAATGCACACTTAAACTGAACATTTAAATTTGAGGGACAGATAGAAGGAGAAGGAGACTGCCTATCAGGCTCCATGCTGTCAGCAGCAAAGCCCAACATGGCTGGATCCCATGAAGTGTGAAACCACAGCCTGAGCTGAGATGAAGAGTCAGATGCTTAACTGAATGAGCTACCCATGCACTCCTCCCATTAGAATTATTTTGAATGGCGCAGTAGCCTAGTGCATGTAAACTGATTTGATTGTACATAATTTTGTCAAGAAGAAATAAGACATATAGCCTTTCTATTGTACAAGAAATATTTAAAAATTTTTCCTGATGTGAACTTTTTATAAATGTCTATTAATTCACTAAATTCAGAAGGCAGTAGTAAAAGTTCATCCATTCATTGGTTTTTAATTAATAAACTACATACAGATTGTTGGGTCATTTTCCTTCTTTTGCTTAGAAAATACTACAAATAGGGGCACCTGGATAGCTCAGTCATTTAAATGTCCAACTTTGTCTCAGGTCATGATCTTGTGGTGCATGAGTTTGAGTCTCACTCTGCACAACAGTGTGGAGCATACAGTCTTTATTTTAAAATCTAGATTGATAGAAGTATGGCTACTCGAGTTTTCTTTTGACATCCATTAGGATGATAGTTCATCCCCTTACTTTCAGTCTGCAGGTGTCTTTAGGTTTAAAATGAGTCTCCTAGGCAGCATATTGATGGACCTTGTTTTCTTATTCATTCTGATACCTTTTGTCTTTTGATTGGAGCATTTAGTCCATTTACATTGAGAGTGATTATTGAAAGATCAATTTAGTGCCATTATGTTGCCTGTAGAGCTGTTGTTGCTGATGATGTTTTCTGGTCCTTTCTCGTCTT
>NC_043705.1:37520824-37557813 GCF_006229205.1 Suricata suricatta | reverse complement strand
CTGGGTGTTGTATGGAAACTAATTTGACAATAAACTACTTAAAAAAAAAAGAGAGAGAGAGACCCTCTTAGAGTCATGTAGGTGACCTAGTCCGCTAAGTGACTGACTTCAGCTCTGGTCATGATCTCTTGGTTCACAAGTTCGAGCCCCACATTGAGCCCTGTGCTGACAGCTCAGAGCCTGGAGCCTGCTTCAGATTTAGTGTCTTCCTCTCTCTCTGCAACTTCCCCACTCATGCTGTCTCACGCTCGCATTCTCTCTTTCTCTCTCTCTGTCTCTCAAAAATAAACATTTAAAAAATTAAAAGAAAAAAAGACTCCCCCCCTTAAATTTTCTTGCAGGGCTAGTTTAGTGGTTACAAACTCCTTTAGTTTTTGTTTGTCTGGGAAACTATTTCTTTCTCTTTTGAGAGCCTTGGTGGATAAAGAATTCTAGGCTACATGATTCAGCACTTTGAATATATCTTCTCACTTCCTTCTGGCCTTCCAAGTTTGGACAGATCTGCTTCCCTTGTAGGTTGAGGAGTTTTTTTCCATTGTTGCATTCATGATTCTTCCCATGCCTCTGTATTTTATGAATTTGACTCTGATATGGCTTGATGATGGTCAGTTTTGTTGAATCTAATGGGAGTTCTCTGTGCTTCTTGGATTTTGAAGTCTGTGACCTTTTCCAGATTAGGAAAGTTTTCAGCTGTAATTTGCTTACATAAACCTCCAGCCCCTTTTTGTCTCTCTTCATTTTCTGGGACTCTTATGATACAAATGTTGTTGTTATTTAATAAATCACAGAGTTCTGTATGTTTTGTATCATGATCTTTTGCCTTTGTTTTCCTCTTTTTATTCTGCTTCATTATTTTCCACGATTTATCTTCTATGTCATGATTGGCTGCTCTGCTTCATCCATCCTCACCATCACGGCATCCATTCAAGATTGTATTTTGGTTATTGCATTTTTAATTTCAGCCTGACTAGATTTTATCTCTGAACTCTGCAGAAAGGGATTCTCTGGTGTCTTCTATGCTTTTTTCATCCCTAGCTAGTATTCTTATAATCATGATTTTAAATTCTAGTTCAGACATCATATGTAATATCTGTGTTGATTAAATCCCTGGCTGTCATTTCTTCCTTTTCTTTCTTGTGCGGTGAAATCCTCCATCTTATCATTTTGGAGGAAGAAAAAAACTAATAAAATTAAAAATTAAAATTAAAAAAACAAAACAAAAAAGTCAAATAAAGGAAGCTAGATGCTAGATACTAGGTGTGTTTTGGTCTGCTTGTTGTGAGAAGCTTGATAGAAAAGAAAGGGAAAAAAGGTTTAGAAATTATTTTTAATTAAATTAATAAGATAGAATAAAATAAAAATAGAATAAAAATGTTAATTAAAAAATTACTCTTTCTGTATACAAGAAAGAGAAAGGAAGAAGGAAACAACATAAGCAAAAATAGAAGCAAAGAAAATGAACAGCAAACAAGCAAACAGAGTGAAACTTGAATGAAATTACATCCATTTTCCCCTAGAATTGAAATTTTGCAGTACATTATATAGACCAGTCTGTAAGCTAAGCATGTGGATGGGATTTGTGCTGGAGGATATGCCTGGAGGGTGCAGGCCGGTGGGGCTTGGTGCAGTGGCTCCTTTCTCCACCTGGTGGTGCTACTTGGCTCACTGGAGTCATCTGTGTGCATGGTGAAAATGGCTTTGCCCAGGTCTCTAGTCTCTGGTCTGTGAATTTCATGCCCTCACAGACCGTAGGATCAATCACCCTCCTTTGTCTCAGGCTGCCATCCTCTCCCTGCCTTTACCCTGTGTCCAAGCAGTCTGCTTGCCAGGTGGTGCCTCCCTCCAGAGTTTTATCTCAGAAGGGGCTCTGTTTCAAAAACCCACGGTTTGGACCTGTGCTGATGCTCTGGAGGAGGGTCTTCTTGTGCAACAGCCTGGTGCTGGCTTGTCCCAGAAAACGTTCGTGTGATTGCGCAGCAGCAGGGGCTACACATTTATGGTAAATCACAACACGTAGCTGGTGCCAGGTTTTGCTGTACTCGTGTCTTTGTTGTAGTATCAGTAAACCTGGCAGCTCTCCCGGGTCCACCAGCACTTTGGCCTAGAGGGAGGCTGTGTGGTCTCTACTACATACACTCAAAGCATGGGACCCACCTCTCCCCGTGTGACACGTGGACCCCTCAGACTGTGCTGCCTGCTCCTGGGGATTCCCTCTACTTCTTCACCAGAGCACTGTGAGGCTCTAAGCTCTGAAACTTTAGACTCTTTGTTCCAATGTTTGTTTATTGAAGCCTGGTGGTATTGAAACCCTCTTCTTCATCCCCATCAATAGTTTTGGGGAACAGATTTCTTGTCCGGTCCCCTGCAGGTGTTTTCACTCTTTATCTCTGTCTCTCCAGCTACTTTCAGGGGAACTGCTTTTCTTGAGTGATCCCAATGTGCTGCACTCTCCCCCTTTCTCTTTCTGTTTTCTCTCCGAAAAACCACCTCCCTCCCTACCCTCCGTGGCTCTGCAGCTTTTCTTCCCCCGCCCTCTTCACCTCTCTGCTCCACGTGCCTGTAAGTTCTCTGGTTCAAGTTAGGCAGATTGTTGCATTAATCCTCAGATAACTTTATAGGTGTTCAAAATGGTTTGATGCTAATCTAGCTGCATTTCATGGATGAGACAAGCTCGAGGTCCCCATAGTGCTACACCATATTGTTACTATAGGAAATACATATTTTTTCTATATGTTGTCTGATGTCTCACTTATTTCACTTAGCATAATAATGTCTTCGTCTGTTTTGTTGCAAATGGCAAGATGTCAATCATTTTTATGGCTGAGTAATATTTCACTGTATATTCCATTGTATATATACCATATCTTTATCCATTCATCTATGGACAGACACTGGTCTGCTTCCTTATTTTGGCCATCATTAATAATGCTGTTATAAACATATGGGTGCATGTATCTTTTCACATGAGTGTTCTGTTTTCTTTGGATAAATTCCCAGTAATAGAATTACTGGATCATTCTGCATTTCTGTTTATAATGTTTTGAGGAAACTTCAGACTCTTTTTCCTAGTGGTTGCATCAGCTTACATTCCCCAAAAAAGTGCATGAATATTGCCTTTTCTCTACATCCTCACCAACACTTGCCATCTTTTTAATTCTTGGTGTTTTGACTATTGTGAGGTTTGATTGTTTTGATTTGCATTTCTCTGATGATGAGTGATGTTGAGCATCTTTTCATGTATCTGCTGGCCACTTATATGCCTTATTTGAAAAAATGTCTACTCGGGTCCTCTGTCCATTTTTTAATTGTGTTTTTTTAGTGTTGTTTCAGTTCTTTATATATTTTGGATATTAATCCCTTATTGGGTATATCATTTGCAGGTATCTCTTCCCATTATTAAGTTGCCTTTTTCTTTTGCTTTGGTGTCATCCCTATAGTTTATTTTTGTTTGTTTCCCTTGCCTGAAGAGACATAATCCATAAAAATATGTTACTAATGGGGAGCCTGGGTGGCTCAGTCAGGTTAAGTGTCTGGCTTAGGCGTAGGCCATGATCTCACTATTCGGGGGTTCAGGCCCCGTGTCAGGCTCTGTGCTGACAACTCAGAGCCTGGAGCCTGCTTCAGATTCTGTGTCACCCTCTCTCTCTGCTCCTCCCTTATTCATGCTCTGTGTCTGTCTCTGAAAAATAAACAAACATTAAACATTTTTTAAAAAATGTTACTAAGGCCATTGTCCATGAGATTACTGCCTGTGTTTCTTTTAGGAGTTCTTTCTCTCATTTAGAACTTTAATCCATTTTATTTTGTGTGTGGTGTAAGAAGGTGGTCCAGTTTTCCCAACACCATTTATTGAAAAGACTGTCTTTTCCCCATTATATATTCTTGCCTCAGGGTGAACCTTCATTTAAAAGCCAGAGCAACTTCAGGAAGCTGTTCTTTCATGGTTTAGTACTAGCATTCTGTTACATGATTTACTGAATTGTGCTTAAGTGTGATACTGTTAACATCTTGAACAGTCTGGTAAAAACAAAGAAAAAGCCCAGTGAAATTCATCATGTTAAATATAAGGATGTAACAGATATTGGGACAGAGTTCTTTATGCTATTCAGGACCTTTCTTTTTGATAACACTCAGAATAATACATCTACCTTATTCTTAGAAATAGTTATGAGATTTGTTTTAGTTTATGGTCACTGTATGAGTTAGGTAACTTTTCTTGCTCGTTGCTGGTATGTTTACAGCCAGATGTTTTTGCCTACGTCTCCTGAATGTACTCCATAAAGTATATATTTTTTATTCTTAAAAAAATCATTATCTGTATAAATTAACATCTATTTGATGAGCTTCCTCAGATTTGCCTTATCCATCAGGAAATCGCTCGTGAGTGTCAGTCAAAGGAAAAATAATTGGTCAAAGTAAAAATAAGTTGGAGTATTCCTTCTTCTTCCCTTGTCCCATCACCTATATCTGTTGATTCTACTTCTTTCAAATTCATTCACTTTCCTCCATATTCAACTGGCCTTGTCCTCATATAGACTACTATTATTTCTTTAAATACTAAAAAAACTTGTATTTAAAACCTTCCTGTTGCTGTCCTCTATTACATTTTCCATACTATAGCCAGTTTTCTTTTATTAAGCCAAACTCAGACTACATGTTTCCTCTGTTTAAAATGTTTTTAGGGCGCCTGGGTGGCTCAGTCAGTTAAGCCTCTGACTTCGGCCCAGGTCATGATCTCACGTTCATGGGTTTGAGCCCTGCGTTGGGCTCTGCTGACAGCTTGGAGCCTGGAGCCTGTTTCCAATTCTGTGTCTCCTCCTCTCTCTGTCCCTGTCCGCTCATGCTCTCTCTCAAAAATAAATAAAACATTAAAAAAATTTTTTTAAATAAATAAAATTTTTAAAATTATTTTTAGAGGGGTAAAACGTATGAGCAGGGAAGAGATAGGGAGAGAGAATCTTAACCAGGCTCCATGCTCAGCACAGAGCCCAGCATGGGTCTTGATCCCACAACCCAGGGATCAGGACTTGAGCCAAAATTAAGAGAGTTGGATGCTCAACCGACTAAGCTATGCAGGTGCCCCTGATTTATTGCTCTTAAAGTTTTGTAAGTAATCTCTAATCTGTACATGTAACATTGGACTCAAACTCACAATCCTAAAATCAAGAATCACACAGCACCAACTGAGCAAGCCAGACACCCCTGAAAGTGTTTTGATCACCACCTCAACACATTAGGATAAAGTCTCAGGGCTTTACCCAGCAGATTACCAGGTACCTCATTTTAAACATACAGCTTCTCTCTCCCCCCACATGTACTGACTATAAATATTAACTTTTAATAGATTTTGAGTGTCTTAATTATTTTAGCCTCTTATTAGACCTTATATATGATTCAATTTTTGTTCCATTTTATACTAGGTTCATGAAAGAAGTGTCCAGTCAGACTTCTTACTAATTATCTTGAAGGAAATTTTACAGAAACGCTCCGATCTACACTTGATTCTAATGAGTGCCACTGTAGACAGTGAAAAGTTTTCTACATATTTCACACACTGCCCTATTCTTAGAATTTCAGGAAGAAGCTATCCTGTGGAGGTAAGTTTTCTTCAAAACACATTCAGAAACTACATTCCTACGAGGGAGTTTTGCCAGAAGATAGGCTCTAGTTGTCTGAGCCCATGCCTATCCCTCTAGCACTGCAGGTCAGGAGAGGACTTGGAGATGGCTTGGGAGTCAGATGGCTAGTGCTGCCTGGGTTGAGGGTGGGGAGGCTGGAAGGGATGATTCTGTTGAAAGATACACCTGAGAAGTACAGAACACAGAACACACTTCTGTGTCCAAACCATTATATCCAGGTTGAAGGTGGCTGCTTGGCAGTAAGGAACTCCCTTTTTTACTCACCTCTCTAATTTAGGCTTGTTTTTGAAGCTTCCTTTCTGCTTATTCTATTAATGTTTGTCCTTTGGGTTCAGCTCATTAAGCCTCGTCTTTTAATCAGTTTTTACAAATAAAAAATATACACCATAATATAATTTGTCCTGAAACTTCTAGGGACAAACTCATCTCTCAGCCAAGATTTGCATTCCCAAATAATGCAGAAAGAAGCTTTTCTCATAATACTCTAAATTAACATGGAGTGACATTCAGGAGATAATGATCCCTTTGTTCTCTTTAAAATAGTATTTACTGAAATGGATTTGAATTCACCATTCATATACCTTAATCTGTGTAGGTTTTTCATCTTGAAGATATAATAGAAGAAACAGGATTTGTACTGGAAAAAGACTCAGAATATTGTCAGAAATTTCTGGAGGAGGAAGAAGAAATAACCATTAATGTTACAAGCAAAGCAGGGGGAATAAAAAAGTACCAGGTAAAAAGAAAACATTTGCAAAGACATCTGATAGTTATATCCAGGGCATAACCTTCCATGAGTGGATTAAAATCACATGGCTGGCACAGTGAATTTGAGTACAGTTCAGGAGAAGAGGAAGAGATAGGATTTTGAGCAAATTTTAAAATTTCTTCAGTCTTTTGTTTACAGTATTTTATCTTCTTACACTCTTTTAGCCATATAGACACTTGGGGAAAAAAATCAAGAACGACACAAATAAGAGGCAACCTTTATCGCTTCAGAGGAATCAACACTTTAGGAGTAAATTTGTAATGATTTTCTGTACTTTATCTGAACACCTAGGTGTCGAGGGTGGGGCAGGCCCTAAGTCAAGATCGATCCTTGCCATTCGTTCTCTCAGCAGCTGTCCTGGTACGAGCCAACCTGAGCTATATACTGAAGCTGTCCAGGGCAAGCACAGTTCTTCCTAGAGAATTAGCTTCAGTGACATGTTTGTTTTTAGAGCTATCATAAAACCACATTTAGCTAAGGATACTGCAACCCATATTTTTATTGTATCCACAGTATTTCATGTTTGTATCCAATCTGATATAAACACAAAGGTAAAGTTACTTTATCTTCTAGTTAAGCAAATAAATCAAGGAAGCAAAAACTAAAATCTTTCCCTAAAACTCCAGAGATGGAAATTAGAAACTAAAGAAAGACTTCAGAAAATTAAAGGTATTTCAAAAGAGATGACTGGACTTTAGCAACCAAAGGAGAATCTAGTAGCAATGAGGCAGGTATAAATTACTTATTAAAGTTATGACCTCTCTTGAGCTCCTTCTTAGTTGCCACAGAACACTTCCCTTCTTCTTTAATTTAGTATGTGCATGACACGATAAAAGGTTTTGCTATACTTAGGAAGTTGAATGAAATTAAATACGAGATATAAAATTTTTAAAAAATTAAGTTTATTTATTTGAGAGGGGAAGGGAGAGGGGAGAGAGAATCCTAAGCAGGCTACACACTGTCAGCACAGAGCACGACGTGGGGCTTGATCTCACAAACAATGAGATCATGACCTGAGCTGAAACCAAGAGTCAGACACTTAACTGACTGCCACCCAGGTGCCCTATGAGATGTGAAATTTTTTAATACTTTTCCCACTGCTAAAAATTGTACTCTTGCTGTATTTTAACAAATAATGATAATAAGAAATGCAGATTTGAATGAATGCAAATACCTCCTTTATCCTTCTTTGTCTTATAAAAATAGATTATATTATGTTCACCATTTTCTGATTGTGTTTCTTTTAGGAATATATACCAGTTCAGACTGGATCAACTGCTGATTTAAATCCATTTTACCAAAAGTATAGCAGCCGTACTCAGCATGCTATTCTCTACATGAATCCTCATAAAATCAACCTTGATCTCATTTTGGAACTTCTTATATATTTAGGTATGTATCTTTGACTGAAGTGACTCCCTTTGTTTTGATAAAACTTTTTTAACTGGAAATGTTTTATTAACATGTTATATGCTATTCCTAACCTTTTTTCTTATGTTGAATATTGTTATCTTTTAAATAATTTCAGACAGAAGTCCCCAGTTCAGAAATGTTGAAGGAGCAGTACTGATCTTTTTACCAGGCCTTGCTCATATTCAACAGCTGTATGATCTCCTATCAACGGACAGAAGATTTTTTTCTGAACGGTAACTATAGATCTTCGTTATATTCCAAGTAGTTTTGAAATAAAAAAATGTTTTGTATATTAAACTCTTGGTCAGAATTCTCAGTCTTTTTACCTTTAATTAAAATTGTCCAATTTTTCTGTTTTTAACATTTCTATTAATGCATTAAGTGTACTAAAAATTTTAGGTACGATTTCTGCTTTTGTTCTATGTTCTTAATTCATTGAACAAAGGGAATCATGTGACTTCCCCAACCCCCTGGGTAGTGCAAAATCCCCACATAGTGCAATTTATCATCTATATGTATTCAGCTTTACTGTATCTGTTTTAATAGAGTTTATTACTGCTATCATGGTTATCACTACAATATCCAAGCATATTAAGAAAATTCTTTAAACCTTCTATTCTATATAAATTCACATTTTCTCTGTGATGATTATATGTGGTTTCATTGTACCGTTCTCAGAACTTAGGTGTTTAAAATTTGTCTAATACAAATCTCTTAAATTGCTTTCTATTTGCAAATAAATTTTGTTATTCTTTGCAGTGTCTTCTAAAGAGAAACTCTTGCTAAGAACTATGATTTTAACTTTCAGATATAAAGTGATAGCTCTGCATTCTATTCTTTCAACTCAAGACCAAGCTGCAGCATTCACACTTCCTCCTCCTGGCGTCAGGAAGGTAATATTCAGTACAGAAATTTGTGTGTGATCTGTCAGAGAATATTTTGTGAAAACATTATAACTCTTTATCATCAGATAATTATTAATGTTAAGTATCTTACAGTGCATGGCAGATTCCAGATGCTCTCTAGCTTAACATAATCAGAAGTGAACCTGATAATAAAATTTAAGTATTTGAAAATTTATAGTATACATTATTAAAGGGAGAAAACTTTTAGGAGAGTGATAGTTGAGAAATATGGCATGGATTTCACTTGTGAGAAGAAAAATCACTACTTTCTCCAACCTCTTCATAAAGGATGTTGGATGTCAGGAGCTATTTGAATCTTGTGAGGATTCACTGTTCTTCTCATCCTCGATTATTTTTGTAATGCATACACCATCAGGGTAGCAAATAGTCTCAGTATTTTCATTGTCTCCTCTGTTGAGGATTCAGAATGAAGAGATACTTGGCAGAATTTCTTGGATTTAGTAGGGGATAAAGAATACCATATAGGGACTGTGGGGAGGACTAGAGCTCCCAGGTAGCCTGGGTTGCAGTGCAGGAGCTTGGGTTCTGAGGTTGTTCTCATCTGTAACATTTTAGCTTCCCTCAGAGATTTGGTTTAAAGAAAAGAATTCAACCTCTTAAAAATTTTTTTGATGCTACTGAGGTAGAATGAGCACCTATTTCCCATCTAAGTTTGAGAACTCAGATTATTATTTCCTAGGTCAAATGAATAAGAGAAAACAGCATTCATTATTGAAATACAGAGTTGATAATAGACAAATATATATTGACTATTTGATGTAAAATTTCCTGAATGTTTTACTTTCAAGGACACAACAGCAAAAATGCAGAGTACACTATTCAGTCATCACCATTAAGAATTTTAGAACTAGGGGCGCCTTGGTGGCTCAGTTAAGCGTCTGACTTCAGCTCAGGTCATGATCTCATGGTTCGTGGGTTCAATATATGTATAAATTTTTTAAACAATTTTAGAACTAGAGGGGTGGCTTATTCGGTTAAGTGTCCTATTCTTGGTTTTTGGCTCAAATCATGATGTCACTCACTGTTTGTGAGTTCGAACCCTGCATCAGGCTCTGCACTGACAGTGCAGGGACTGCTTGGGATTCTCTTTCTTTCTCCTCCTCCCCTGCTCGCTCAAGCTCTCAAAAATAAATAAATGATTTAAAAATTTTAAACCAGAAGTGGATCTAAGAAGTCATCTATTTCTGCCCCTTAATTTACAGTTGATGTATCCGAAGTCAACAGAGGTAAAATGACTTGGCTGTGGTTTCAGGAGTAATAAGCCAGGGCAGCAACCCACTTCTTACTGATGTACTGTTTTTTCTCCAATAATTCTGAGTGATTGTGCTTAGCTGTCTCTATTCTCTGACCCAATTTCCCAGCTACTTAACTTCATTTTTAAGATGACTTGCTAGAATTAGGGGAATGGTATTTTTGTTGGAATAAAAATCTGTAACTTTAGTTGGCAAACTGAGGTAATAAAACTAATTATAACAAGTTAAAATTACATAGTAATAACAAGTACATGATGGAGTTTTATAACTAATGTTGAGATTCACTTTTTAAAATTCATCAGCTCAAACTAAAGTTAAATGATGGCACACTGCTGGAAGTTGTTTCCTAATGTTTTGGTTTTTTGTTTATTTTCAGATTGTTTTAGCAACAAATATTGCAGAGACGGGTATCACTATTCCAGATGTTGTATTTGTAATTGACACTGGAAGAACAAAAGAAAATAAGTAAGTTTGAAAAGGGTTTGGGGCTCTTGAATTTTTCAGAGAAATAACAGAATCACATAGGGAAAATCCCAATGTCCTAATTCTACCCAAAGCCAAACGCCTCAGAGAAACTATGGGAAACTTTAAAATACCCAAGAGTAAACGTCATATTTCATGTCATGAGCTTTCCTGTAAGTAATGCCAGTGTACTGCTTCTTGCAGAAAACTCTCCAGAAAAATTTTTAGAACATAATTTTTTGTAAATTTGCTTACAAAATAGCTTTACAAAAACAGTAATTATTTGTATGGTTGTAACAGAGTATGGGTTTTAGAATCAAAGTTGGATTTAAATCTCTGGCCTGTAATCTTGAGCAAGTAATAATACCATTAAATACAGTAATCAGTTCCCTTATATGTAAATGGGGAGCATAAATAATTTTCATAATTGAAAGTACCTGTTATAGTAATTGGCACTGAACAGGTAACCTTACCTGAATCTTTACAGAAAGATTACTACTTATTAAACATCTTAATGTTTATATTGCAAAACCGGGAAAGACCACCTTAGTAGTCTCTTGTAATCCATAGATACACTGTCCCTGTATTAGGAAACTTTACCAGTATTTGGTAGTGCATATGACTACCCAGAGGCAGTGGTCAGATTAATTTGGAAAAGGGCAAATTAAACAAGTTTTTTCCTTATGCCAAAGTTTTTAATTTGATAGTATGAGATTGAGTTTGCAGTGTTTGCTAAATTCTTTAAATATGAAACATGATTTGGAAAACACTGGCCCATAATTATGATAGACTATTTTAAGCATCAGGTATTTCTAGCTTTTCAGATTTTAAGTCCTTGATCTAAATATTCTCTCCTAAAACATTTCTTTAGGTATCATGAAAGCAGTCAGATGAGCTCCTTGGTTGAGACATTTGTCAGTAAAGCAAGTGCTCTACAGCGCCAGGGCAGAGCTGGGAGGGTCAGAGATGGCTTCTGCTTCCGAATGTACACAAGAGAAAGGTACGACATAGCACTGGAAACTAAAAACAAATGAGAGTGTGGCATTTCTGACAATATGTAAAGTGTTTAATATTTTATTTTTCAGATTTGAAGGTTTTATGGACTATTCTGTCCCTGAAATCTTGCGTGTGCCTCTGGAGGAGTTATGTCTTCATATCATGGTAATCCTCAGTGAACTCAGGCGTTACTTTTTCATTCTTGACTCCTTTCTTAAAAAAAAAAAAAAAAAAAAAAGTAAACTTATCCTAGATTTTCAAACATTTTATTTACTTTTTCTCTCCCATTTTTTTTTTTTTTTAAGTAAACCCACTATGCTTTAATTCTGCCAGAGGCACTCATACACAGTCTCAGTACCTAGAACATTGATTGTCAACTGGGGGCAGTACTGCTCACCAGGGGCTAAGTGGCAGTATTTTGGTTGGCACAACTGGGGGGAGAAGGAGGCCATGCTACGTGGGCATCTAGTAGGTAGAAACCAGGGAACTGCTGAACATTCTATAGTGCACAGCACAGTCCTTTCAAGAAGTATATGCCCCAAAATAGCAACAGTGCGGAGATTGAGAAACCCTGATGTAGACCAAGGGCTTCCTAGTCTGAAAGATTTTGACTTCACAGAAACGAGGAATGACGGAACTACAATACTGATTAGGAGATCTTGTACTCATGCCAGCCCTTAACATATGCACAGTCTCTCACACACTTGTAATGATAAGAAAAAGAAGAGGATAGCCGTAGACATTTATCCTCTTTGCTCAAAATTATACTTAAATTTAGTTCCAAAGTGACCATCTCTTTGGTCAATTCTTTCTAATAACATACTGATGGATCACTTTTTAATCTACAGAAATGCAATCTTGGTTCTCCTGAAGATTTCCTCGCCAAAGCCTTAGATCCTCCTCAGCTTCAAGTGATCAGCAATGCAATGAATTTACTCCGAAAAATTGGAGCATGTGAACTAAATGAGCCGACGCTGACTCCACTGGGCCAGCACCTTGCAGCGCTGCCTGTGAATGTCAAGATTGGCAAGATGCTTATTTTTGGTGCCATATTTGGCTGCCTGGACCCAGTGGTAAGACAAATGATGATCTTGCCTCTTCACTTTTACTATCGTTTTGGCTGGGAAATTATGAAGTTTGGAAATAATTTTTTACTTTTATTTTGATTTTTAACTTAATAGAATGTTGATACTAACATTAAAACCAGGTCTGAATACTTGATGAGAATTGTTGAATATTTGATTTTATGTTTATATACAAGACATTTATATTAATCCATTGATCTAAGTATGTTGGAGGTACTATTTCATAGGTGGGTTTGGCTTGTCTAGACTTTTGCTACCAAAAATACCACCTGAAATATTTATTTATTGAATACAGAGTAGATAATTCTTAAGGAGCTTTGAATCCCAGTTTGTTTGTTTGTTTGTTTGTTTTTAGAAGAATCAAAAACGTCCTCTTTTTCTGGATTATCTCTCTGAGCTAGCAATTACCAGCAGTTCAGTTTTAACTTATCATCTCAGAATTAACCAACGTTGTGCCTCTTTCTGAATCTCTGAGCTCATATGCCTGCTGTGCCATTTCAACTTTATAATTTTATCAGGCTGTGGCCTTTTCTGGAACTACAAATCAAGGCTGCTTAAAAACAGAATGAAGAGGGTGTAACATAGTCTAGTTTGTTTCTTTAGTATTAGAAATATTCAACCAGAATTGTATTGAGTCTAAAAAAATAACCTGTCATGATAATTAATCTGAAGAGCTACAATAATAAATGGGTCATTATAGGCTCCAAATTATTTTTTTAAGTATTTAAAGAGCATTGCAGGCAATGGCTAAGAGTAGTAGACTAAGAGTCCAGAAACAACTGTGAGATAGACTATGAATCACTGTACATCTGGTTCTGGTGATGTGACCTCCTTATAAATATGGTATAAAAGTGCTATATTTTTTAATTACATAAAATGAAGTCTGAAGTAACGAATGAAAATGGTAGCTACTGTAGAACACAATACTGGTACTGAAAAATCATGCAACTTGAAAGTGGGACTGTTTTATGATTGGCTTTCTTTTATAAATCAATCTTCCAGGTATACCTCTTTAATGATAAATTTTTTGGTTATTTATGCATAGGCAACACTAGCTGCAGTGATGACAGAGAAGTCTCCTTTTACTACACCAATTGGTCGAAAAGATGAGGCAGATCTTGCAAAATCCGCTTTGGCTGTGGCAGATTCAGACCACCTGACGATCTACAATGCATACTTAGGGTAAGGAAATAATCCGGGTGTTGTCAATAAGTCAATGACCTGAGGCTATTTACTTTTAAAAATTTACCTTTGACTTTCATTAAAAAGATACATCTAAGATTTACATTTATTTTTAGTTACTTCATCTGTCAAGGTATAATTATTTTAAAGATTCATAGTTTTATAATCCTCCCCAATTAAGAACAATGTACTTTATATTATTGTACGTATATTACCTCATATTTGAGGTATATAATAATTGACTATTATACATAAAAAAATAACAGTATTTCAGGGTACCTGGGTGGCTCAGTCGGTTAGGCATCTGACTTTGGCTTAGGTTATGATCTCATGGTTCATGGGTTCAAGCCCTCCATCGGGCTCTGTGCTGACAGCTCAGAGCCGGGAGCCTCTTTCACATTCTGTGCCTCCCTCTGTTGCTCCCCTGCTAGCATCCTGTCTCTGAAAAATAAAGGTTGGGGGGAAAAAATTTTTTTTAATGACAATATTGCCAAATTCATATATTCAAATAGTAGCTCCTACAACAATCAAGACCACTCCTCTTTTTAAATGATTATATTTTAATTAAAACTTACTTTGGTTAGTACCTCTCAAAGAGACAGTTTGAAAAGAAAACATGTTGAACTTTGGTCATTTTATTTATCTAGATGGAAGAAAGCCCGGCAAGAAGGAGGCTATCGTTCTGAAATTACATATTGCCGGAGGAATTTTCTTAATAGGACATCACTGTTAACCCTAGAAGTAAGTGGTAATACAACTTTCTAATTCAGGGTCTTATGCTTGACTGGTAGACTTATTTTCAGAAAATGCCTAGGATAGTGTGTGCATACAATATGAATTTAATTTCCTGAATTAATCTAATTTTTTATTTTGTTGTTTCTCCCAACACATAACTTTTATGTATTACACACTGATTTAAACTAGTGTTTAAATAATCATAAAATGCTCCAAGGCTTGGAGTCATTTTTCCTAAAAGCTCTGATTCCATCATTTAGTGAAATAGTTGTCTATTTTCCTAAATATTAGCCAGCTACTTGGTTGCAGTGTAGGATGGTGGTTATGGAAAGGCATCACACCCTGTGGCTGATTGTGACCAGGTTTATAAATTTCCTGGGATGGGAAACCTGACAGCTGTGCCCATCACTCAAGCTCTGACTACCGCTGAGGACCAGAATTATTTCTTGGGGAGGGAGGAGAGAGAATATAATAGCTAAAATGTAAAGACAAGTGACTGCAAAAAGCAGGACTCCTCAAATACTTAATGGTGTTCACTAGACCATTTAAACGGCTACAGGTTTTACTACAGACACACTATAAAATAATTCAGAAAATAATGTATCTCACAATTCCTCTATTCTCATATTTTAAAAGGTTGAATATTTTATTCCCATAAAACTTAACCCGTTATTTTCTGTGCTTCAAAATAACGGCTGGAATAAGAGCAGGGACATCTCTAAGTGCAATGAATTTTGTCCTTCACAAAAGGATAAAGGGATACATCTAAGAAACAGCTGCCTCGGCTCACTGGGATTCAAGATGTGGAGAGCTAATCAACACTCCACTTCTTTCCAACCTCCCCGGTTCCTCTCACCTCCTTCCTTGTGTGAGCCTTTTCTTCACCTCCCTGGGGCTGCAAGGTTTTCCATCTCTTCACCCACCCAGTGGTGTTAAGACAGCTGTTTGGCCTTTTCTCACCTGGAATCAGTCTCTTAAGCCCCAGACCAGAAACCCAAAGGAAATCCTAAATGTAAATGTCACCTTTTAATCGCTTATATCCTGTTTACTTTGAAAAATGCTCATCCTTCCTATAGGACTTAAGCTAATGGGCACTTGGTTACTAAACCTAGATAAAGATTAAATGAAGTTTCCATTGTTAGAATTAAGGTGAGATTGCCAGAGGCAAATGAGCAAAGTATTTGCAATCCAGGATCAAGATTCCTCTTAACTTCTACTTCAGTATTTGTTCTCTATGTGATCGTCCTCATTGAGTAAAATTATTGAGATTTACCACTAAAGTAAGTATATTGAATACAAATGTGCTCAGGCACATTTTTATTGCTCTCCCATTTTAGACATTGTTTTATGACATGTAAAGTCTTGGAGTAGTGGAAATAGGTAACTCTTCAATCCTTGATTTGCCAGTATAATTTTTTTCCCTCCCTCATTTGATTTGGGCTGTAGAGAACTAAATAATTTGGCATCCTATCAATTTTGATAGGAAACAGCAATATATAATATATATTAAAGGGGTATTTGTCACTTTTTCTTTTTTATTCAATTCTTATCTCTTCAACATAAACCAATCTAGGATGTAAAGCAAGAGTTAATAAAGTTGGTGAAGGCAGCAGGATTTTCATCATCCACAGCATCTAATGACTGGGAAGGAAACAGAGCCTCTCAGACACTTTCTTTCCAAGACATTGCCCTTCTTAAAGCTGTATTGGCCGCTGGACTATATGACAACGTGGGGAAGATAATCTATACAAAGTCAGTTGATGTTACAGAAAAATTGGCTTGTATTGTGGAGACAGCCCAAGGCAAAGCTCAAGTACATCCATCCTCAGTAAATCGAGATTTGCAAACTTATGGATGGCTCTTATACCAGGAAAAGGTAAAGTGCTCATTCTTAATTCCACGATTCAGGGCATTATTCTAGAAGTCAGTTCTAAATTAGGATGCGCCAACAAGTATTATTTTTGGTTCTCAAACCGAGCAGCTTATACATACTGATTTCAAATATGTTCAAAAATATAGTTTCTTACCAAAAAAGCCCTATTTCTTTCACTTAATGAAAAGTATTAAAACTTCTATTCTGACCATTGTCTTACTTGAAATAAAGACAAATATAGCAAATAAATATTGTTTAATAATTTATCAGTTCCCTGAGATTTCACTAAAAGGTGTTCTTTCAGAAGGGAACAAAGACCTGTTTTATGTGCACTCCAAATAAGGGTGATCTACATGGGGTAAGATCGAACAGTATATGCTGTAGCAACAATTTGAGTCACAATGTAACCCAAAGTCAGTTAACAGCAAATATGTATAGATTACATTTAAAACAGTCTTGTAAGTCGTAGCTTGCTAAAATAACAAGGGTTCTAATTTCAAGGAATGGCTCTAAAACTGTTAGCATATCACAAAATTTAAATGTAAAACATGAGAAATTACTAATGACCATAGCTGAACACTGGTCTAGACACTTACAAACAATATTTTTGAGCTCACTAATCGCACTGGCATTATAAAATTGTTTGTTCATAGTTTCATTTATGTTCAAGAAATATAATTCACCCTTATAATTAATGTTTTAAAATGCCTTTCAATAATATAAATGGTGAATGTAATAGTACCAATGGTGAATGTAATTATTATGAAATTGGCAAGTTACGCACACAACAGAATGTAAAGGTAGCTTTACAAAATTTACAATGTAAATTTTTAATAGTAAATTATAGAAAAATACTTACATGAAACATAAATGCATTTCCTACATTTTTAGGCTATGAAGTTTTTTTTTTCCTCTTTATTCCTGTGCAGGTAAGGTATACCCGAGTATACTTGAGGGAAACAACCCTAATAACCCCTTTTCCAGTTCTACTTTTTGGTGGTGATATAGAAGTTCAACACCGAGAACGTCTTCTTTCTGTTGATGGCTGGATCTATTTTCAGGTACATGCTACAACTTATATAACATTAAAATTTCTCTACTTTCAGAACTACTGAGGTGGATTTTTAAAAATTTTATTGGAGTTAGCATAATTTCTCCCTGTAATCCTAGAGTGGAAGACTTCCTTATTTTAAATCTGTTAAATATGAAAATCAAATTCTATTGCTATTAGAGATGGCATTAACTATTAGTAAAAATAACTTGCCATGTGCTGTGTACTTCAGTAATGAACTTAACATGGATCATCCCAAATTTAATACCCTAATAACCGTGTTCATTAACTTCAGTAGTTTCCTTTCTATAGATGAGGCACTTACTTAAGTTCAGTGAGAAGTTTAACCAACTTTTCTTAGATTAAATGGATTGTTATTGGCAGAGCAAGACTTAAACCTAGAATTATTTGAATCTCAAACTTAAGCTCTAAGAAGATAAAGACAGATTCATAGCTTTTAATGAATATTGTCAAGTTTTCCTCTGGAAAAATTAGACTAATTTATTTGTAACCCCATCAGAACTGACCAGCTTAAACAAATTCATACATTCTGTTAACTGTATACCATCACGATTTGACTAGGACTGGAGAGTAAATTTTAAATGCAACTTTTAAAATATATGCATTTCCCTCCAAGAAGATAGGGTGGTAGAGGTCATCTGTAACGGGATGGTGACGGCTGCCTAACTTAGTGAAGTTAATTCCATCCCCAAAATTGCATTCTTCCCTCCTACACAAAGTAATTGTAAGAAAAAACAATGATGGGAATAATCATAATTTGGAAAGTGCTATGAACTTCATGGGTACTTAAGAAAACTAGTGTTTGTATAGCTTAGCTACAGGGTTATTTGCCTATATTTAAGTCAAGATGTGCTAAAGCAGATCATAAGGTATACAGCCCTACCTTCATTTACTGAAACACACTCACACTCCCAGGGATTAATTTTGTCCAATCTGTCATCTTCTCTCCACAGGCCCCTGTAAAAATAGCTGTCATTTTCAAGCAGCTCAGAGTTCTCATTGATTCCGTTTTAAGAAAAAAGCTTGAAAATCCTAAGATGTCCCTTGAAAGTAAGTATTTGATTATAAGGTAAGTAGAAAACTATATACTGTTAAATATTGCAATATATTAGAGCACACTGAAGTCTTCAAGTCCATGTGATTAAAAACTGTTTTAATAAAATTTTTTTATGTTGAATTCTATCAGACTAATAGTTTACTGATTCCTCTTTTAAGCTTCACTTCTAAACTTCTGGCCATTTCACAGAAAAAAAAGGACAGTAAAACTGAGCATCGTAAACTTGGGTTATAAGGGACTTTCTGTGAGGCTTCCGTCATGTTTTTCTCCACCATTCTCACAAATACTGAGCTAGTCTGTATTAAAAAAGTACAACCTCCTTCCAGCAGACATCTGCAATAGACACCTGCTTTTTCAGTTAGTCCCATACACTGTTTCCCACCCAAACTTGCCAAATTATCAGAATTATATTGCCATATGTTAAAATTACACAGTCCAAAGACCTACCCTAGACATAGTTACTCTCCTTTATGGGAGAGGCCTGTGTGTGAATTTCTTAATCTATAACACTTACCTCTACTATGGCCCCCTTTTCAAATACAGTTATTTCTATTAAACTGGTTAATAATTTTGGTACCATTTCTTCTATTTAGGATTTGCTTGTTTATATCTTCATGCTTTGATTTAATGTATTTCTCTATTCCCTATGTTTCTTGCAGACTATACTAGTTGTATCTAAAGCTTTGATTAGAGGGGTGCCTGGATGGCTCGGTTGGTTGGGCCTCCGACTTCAGCTCGGGTCAGATCTCACATTCGTGGGTTCAAGACCCCGGTCGGGCTCTGTGCTACCAGCTAGCTCATAGCCTAGAGCCTGCTTCAGATTCTGTGTCCCCCTCTCTCTGCATCAAAAATAAAACATTTAAAAATTTAAAACAATAATAAAGCTTTGGTTAGAATTGGGTTTTAGGAAAAGGATATTATCTCATTGCTGCTGTATTCTTTCCATTCCATCACATCAGTAAACACTTAAATTTTGTTTTCCCACTTGTAATGATGTTAAGAATTGATCAGTAAGGTTCAATGTGATTGTATTTAACAAGTATCTCAGTTAATTCTCATAGGCAAGTTGGGAGCTACTCATTAGTGCTACTACCCTGAAGCCTCAGATTCTATTTAACTGAGTATGAATACATAAGCATTACACTCTTATTAAGTTTCCTATACTCCTGGAAACTTAGATCAGGTTTTGGTATGTTAAGAGATGTGGGCTCTTTTCTTAGGGATCTTAAAAATACTGTTTCTTTCCAGACCTGCCATTGTTTCCCTTGAAGCAAGTCACCTTTTTTTTTTTAATGTCATAGTAGCCGCCAAGAATTTGAGTGTCAGGCCACTGGCCCAGTTATAAGATTTCCCATTGCAACCACTGAAACTCAGGGCATTCTCTCACTGAAGTGTCTAATATAAAGAATTTCAGTCCTGGAGCCCTGATAATTATACTTACATGAAAAGAGTAGTGAAAAAGTTCTTAGGAAGTCACAATATCACACCAACTGTTAAAAGTAGAAGCATCTGTTAAAACCTCCTTAGCAAATAATGTAGCCTCTCTTGCTCTGTTTGTCAAATTAATTGGTATTTGATACCTTTGTTGTGTAGAGAGATCTGTCACTTACCTATTGACACCTCTCCAAGAGCACTTTGCTGTTAAAAGTTTGTTTCCTTTGGACTAAACATGAAGAAACTATTACCATTTCCTTCCCCCTTGCCTTTGCTGTGGAGATCCTATCGTCTTCTGAGGAACCTGGAACAGCCGATAAATTCAATATATCTGAGCCAGTGCTCCCTCTCTCTCTCAAAATAAATAAACTTTTTAAAAACAACAACAACCATAAGATCATGACCTGAACCAAAATCAAGAGTTGGACACCCAGCCAAGTAAGCTTACCCAGGTGCCCCTGTGACATTTTTTCCCCTCTGTTAATTTATTTTGAGAGAGAAGGAGAAAGTGAGGGATAAAGAATCCCAGGCAGGCTCCATATTAGCTCAGAGCCCAATGCAGGGCTCACTCAAACCCACAAAGTGTGAGATCATGAAGTGAGCTGAAATCAAGAGTAAGACACTTAACCGACTTAGTGATTCAGGTGCCCCTTAAAGGAGTTTTCAAAGAAATAATTCCTAATAAAGGACAAACAATCACATCACATCATCTCTTTGGACCTTAGCATACTTTTTCTCAAAGTAGGGTATGGAATAATTATAACAATAATAATATTTGTAGCACAACAAATTCTATTATGTGGACATCTCTACTTTTAAAGTGAATCTTGTTGGAATTAGTATTGCATTGTAATTTAAAAGAATTTTTTAATGAAGTGTGCCTGTTGTTCACATGTGTATACATTGAGAATTTAGCCAGTGATAAATTTGTTCCTGGGTTTTTTTTTTCCTTTCAGATGACAAGATACTACAGATCATAACAGAATTGATAAAGACAGAGAATAAGAACTGAAACTGAAAGTCATGGTCAACTGCTTTAAAAATTTAAAGGAAGATACGGTCATGAAATTATGTGAAAATGGACCATCCCATTAAGTATTTTAGTACTTAAAATGTTGGTACTAGCCGTAACTTAAAGATGGTGGGGGAAAAAAGCACATACTTTAAACATGTGTAATTTTCTAGTTCCTTTTTAATGATGATTATTTGCAGTGTATCTGCCACTACATTTACAATAAAATCTTTGGTATCATCGATGCTTTATACAAACATCCTTCAGTACCTATGGGCAAGGCCTGTGGCTACAGATTCTGTAATTGAGTGTTGTGATTCCCTGTGTATACACCTAACTCTACCAGTCCTTCTCATCAGGAGAGTTCAGACCTTCTTGACCCGGGAGAGAAAATCAGTTCCAAAACTAGTTGTAATTAATTTTGGTGAAAAAGAACAACTTCAGAAGTCACTTACTTAATATGTGATCATCAAAGTTTAAAAACCTAAATAAGTATACAGTGTTAATAGATACCACCTATCCATTAAGCATCAAGATGCAGTGCTAGAGAAGAGGCAGGAATGGCTGATGCTACTGTTAACTTTGGGATGGACGGCCGATACCATTTACCTTTTGATATCAATGCCCTTGAACCCCTGTTGTACTCATAACTGAATAAGTAAAGTCAGTAACTTTGGGATAGTAAAATATGCTTGGATAATTTTCTAGTGGTTTCAGTTGCTTGACTAGGAATCTTTTGAAACCCCAGTTTGATTATGTAGAGGAATCATCCCTTCACTGCCCATCAAGACTGTGGAAGAACTCGAAATATAATCCTGTGTAGATCAAATGGCAGGAATTCTATCTGAAGGACAAAAGATGAGAAGAGGAATCTAGTCCAAATGCGGGACTCTCAGAGCAGGTGCTCAATATTTGTTGGTGAGTGAATAAAAGCAGCTGTAACTTTCACCTTATGTGCAGGTGGAAGTAAAAATAAAATTAGAGTGCTACTAAGTACTAACTTTCTGCCTGCAGTACTAACTGATAAGGGAATTGAGAGCAAGGAGTCAAATATGATTGCAGTTTAGAACCACCAGCTAGTGCCATTAATTGAACTGGAAATGTCAGATTCAAGAGTTAGTTTTGGATGCTGGAGGAGGATCAGTTTGTGACTGATGGAGACAAATTCTGGAGTCCTGCAATAAAACTAATGTTTCCCATCACCTAGAGTGTGTGCAAGCCACGCCCAAATGGTTTTAGATAATAATTCATTTAATTTTTTCTTTTTTAAATAACTCCAGTATAGTTGACATACAGGGTTGTTTTAGTTTCAGGTGTACAATTTGGTATTCAGCAGCTCTATGTATCACTCAGTGCTCATTGTCACCAGTGCACTCCTTAATCCCCATCACCTATTTCACCTACCTCTCTGGTGACCATCAATTTATTCTCTATAGTTAAGAATCTATATTGTGGTTTGTCTTTTTTGGTTTTTTTTTTTCCCTTAAATTTGACATGAGTGAAGTCACATGGTGTTTCTTTTTCTGACTGCTTTCACTTAGCATAATATCCCCTAGTTCCATCTATGTTGTCACAAATGCCAAGCTGAGTAATAGTCCATTTGTGTGTAGACGTACGTAGACGTATGTGTACATATGTACATACATATGTGTATATGTATGTGTTTGTGTATACATACAAACACAGACGCTACCTACAAATTTCTCAATGATCTGTACCTTACAACTCTCCAACCTCTTTTCCTCCTGTCCCTTTTCTCACAGTGTTCCAACCACACCAGGCTCCTTTTGAATCCAAATGGCCTTTTCAACATTTGCACATGCTGTTCTCTGCTATAAAGTACTGCTCGTGTTCTTTACCAAACAGAACTTAGCCTGCATCAATGCTGTCTCCACAGACCACTCTACTGACGTCCTCACTGACCACCCTTCCTTAAGTACATGACCTTTTCATTATTCTCACAACACAATACTTTCTCAGCATGGCACATCTGCTTTTTGATTTCTCGCACTAGACCACAGGCTGCACCATGACAGTTTTACTCATTAATGTATACTGAGTACAATGTCTGGCCCTTACGGGCATTTAGTACATGTCTGCCAAATGAATGAATGAGAATGAGGGATGGGAGAACAAGGAGTCAAATATGACTGCAGCTTCTTATGGAAGCCAAGGAGAGTTTCTAGAAGAGAGGACCACCACATAAAGGAGTCTGAATTAAGGGTGGCCAGGAAGGACATGGTCACAGGTCCTACAACCACCTGCACATTCAAAGACTGACTAGGACTTACGGAGCGCAGAGGCTATAGCTGATCTAGAGGAGGGATACACAACAGGATTAGCAAGGAAAAAAGACATCACATAGACTCTGGAGGAATCTACACAGGCTTCCCAAACATGTTGTGCAGTCTTTCTACCCACAGAAGCCCAGAGTCCCGAAGTATTTTTCTGGTGACTGGTCATGTAGGCACAGAAATCAAAACTGACTATAATTCCAGACTCCCAGAAGGAAAGTAGGCATTCAGTGTCCCAAGCAGGCAAAACAGCGTTATCTGAAAAACATGCAACTTTTCTTTTTTTTTTTTTTAATTTTAAATTTATTTTTATTTTTGAGAGACAGAGAATGTGTGAGCAGGAGAGGGTCGGGGTGGGGGGCGGGGGGCGGGGGATACAGCATCTGAAGCAGGTACCAGGCTCTGAGCTACCTGTCAACACAGAGCCCGACATCGGGCTCAAACCCACGAACCATGAGATCATGACCTGAACCGAAGCCAGACACTTAACCGAATGAGCCACCCAGGTGCCCTAACATGCAACTTTTCAAAAGCCAAGTTCCCAGGCTCCAGCCAAGAACCAAGCCTGCAGACAGGCCCTTCTGAAGACCGCAACCTCGGAGCTGCAATGTTAAACATCCACACACACAAAGCCTAATTTTTAGGGAATGAATACAAACTGAAAAGTTGGGGCACCAAAGCATTACTCTTTACAGATATGAGGAAGAAACAAAGGCTAAGAGGTTGAGGAATGAGATATTTTAGGATTGGAAGATCTTCACTGATCTTGAGGCAAAATAAAAATAACCAGCAGAGAGTAAGAATAATATTAGTAGGAGGGGTGCTTTGCTCCCTCAGTGAGTAGAACATCCAACTCATGAGTTCAAGCCTCACAGGCATGGAGACTACTTAAAATATGTATGCATGTGTAAACACACACATACATACAGTTTTTTTAGTATTACATATATACAGTATTAGCATCAGAGAGAGCCCAACAAAGAACTAAAGATTATCAGGAACAAGTTGGGAAGGCTTTTTGGTTTTCCTCAGCAATGAATGCTTAGGGTCTTGAGGAGATGAGCAGATAAAGTCAACAGTGGGCATTTTTTGCTTTTAAGTGACGGTGAGATCTTAGAATGAAATAGACTGTCCCATTCAATCTCTGAAGAAAAATGCTAACATAGAGGCAATTGACCCCAGAAGAGAGGCCTTGGACAAGGAAAATGGAGAGACTGAGGAATGAGACGTCAGGATCTATTCCTAATTCATTGTAAATAAATGAAAGGTAAGGAGGGAGAGAGAATATCAAGTCGGCTCTGTGCTATCAGTGCAGAGCCCAAAACAGGGCTCAGTCTCACTACTGGTCATGACTTGAGCCAAAGTCAAGAGTAGGACACTTAACTGAGCCACCCAGGTGTCCCAACAATTTCCAGATTTAAAATTTGAGAAGTAATTGTTGCAGTAAGTAAACCTAATGCTGGTGGACAACAAAACAGAGATGGGATCACTGAAGATAGGTTCAGAAACAGGATGGTCAACAGGTTGTTCTATCAGTGTGGGTGGAGAAGGGTGGAGAAGAACAGGTCAGTGCTATTGTGCTATGGTTAGTGGGGAAAGCAGGAAGGCGCCCTGGAACTTAAACACAGGGTCCTGGAGATATATAGTGGCAAAAAGGAAGGACAGAAGGGAGGGACGGAGGGGATCATATGAGAAAATGGCAACAAGAAGCTGTTGAATCCTGGTAATGGTATTGGAATATTTCAAACTTTTCACACTGAATTGATTTTTACATTTAGAAGTAGAAGAACAGTCTTAGAGAAAATTAGCTGGAAGGAAAGGAAACATTAAAGGAAAGCAGATTTCCATTAAAAACAATGTTTTCCATCAAAAAAATTTTAGGGGCTCCTGGATGGCTCAGTTTAACATACAGCTTTGGCTTGGATCGTGATCTCAGTTTGTCAGTTTGAGCCTCACATTGGTCTTACTGCTGTCAGCACAGAGCCTGCTTCAGATCCTCTGACCCCTCTATCGGCCCCTCCCATCTAAACTCTCTCAAAAATAAAACATTGGGAAAAAATTGGGGGGTACCTGGGTGATTTAGTCGGTTGATAGTCCGACTTCAGCTCAGGTCATGATCTTAGTTTTCTTAGGGGCTCCTGGCTCAGTTGAGCTCACAACTTCAGCTCAAGTCCTGATCTCACGGTTCATGAGTGTGAGCCCCACATCAGGCTGGCTGCGGTCAACGCAGAGCCTGCTTCAGATGTTCTGTCCGCCTTCCCTGCTTGCACTCTCTTTCTCAAAAGTAAATAAATATTTAAAAAATTTTTTTTAATTGAATATTATGTGATAAGCACCAAACCAAGAGCTTTATTATGTTCTTGTTTAGTCCTGACAAAAATCCTAAGGGGAGACATAATTTATTTCTAATTTAAAGATGAGGAAATTGAGGCTAAGAAACTAAGTTTTCTGAGACCACTCAGCTAGTGAGGAAAAATGAAAAGACCATTCGAAAATAATCTGAGCAGTATACTGGCATAAGGATAGATATATAGGTCTGTGTAACAGTATTGAGAATTCAGAAATGAACCCAATTGTCTATGGTAAGCTGCTTTTTTTTTTAACATTTTTTTTTTTTACCGTTTATTCATTTTTGAGAGTGAGAGAGAGCATGAGCAAGGGGAGGGCACAGAGAGAAAGGGAGACACAGGATCCAAAGCAGGCTCCAGGCTCTGAGCTGTCAGCAGCACAGAGCCCAACATGGGGCTTGAACTCACGAACCAGGAGATCATGACCTGTGCTGAAGTCAGACGCTTAACTGACCGAGCCACCCAGGTGCCCCGTAAGCTGCTTTTTAATAAGTATGCTGACCATCAACCGATAAAGAACAATCTTTTTAAGAAATGGTGTTGGAAGAGTGCGGGGGACCAGCCCACGCACCATAGTCAAAAGGTCTCAAGTAGGGGGTTGGTGTCGGTGAAAATATCTCTAAGAAAGACGACGGACAAGCCGAACAAGACAGACGAGACAGAGAGCGTGGATGGCGGTTGGTAAAAAAGGACACGTTTATTGAGATAGCCAGGGTCTTATATACCCTGGGTGATTAAATCATTCTTATCAGTAAGTAACAGGTTTAAGTCATTGCAAAAAGAATCCCCTAATAATAGTCTGGTTTTAAACATATGATAAGTCTGAAGAATTCTATGAGGAGATATACATTCCTTAACGCCCTTCATTAATTATTCAAGGATGGGATGCTTACTTATCCTTAAGCAAATCTTTTGGGAGAGATTTATGTTCACTCCGTACAGCCTTAAGCAAATCTTTTGGGAGAGGATTATGTTCACTCCCTACAGTAGACAAAGAGCCAGAAAATAAAGTAAGTCATAGGATGAGCAGAAGTCACATGTGCGGCCCAAGAGGCAAAATATCATGTGAGGGTTATTATTGCCTACTGGGCCCCAACAGAACAGATGGTTATCCACCTGCAAAAGAATTACTTTGGGCCCTGATCTTACACCATATTCAAAAAATTAATTGAAAGTGCATCATAAAGCTAAAGGTAAAAACACTGGCCCTTCAAAGGACACCATCAAGGATGTAAAAAGACAACCCTCGAACCCTCGAACGGAAGAAATTATTTGCAAATCCCAACACACACTTAGAACTAATCACTTCAGCAGAGTTGGAGGATAAAAAAAATAACATATAAAAATTAGTTGCATTTTTACATACTTAACAAAGAACAGTCCAAAAAAGAAACTTCAGAATACAATCCTATTTACAATGGCATAAAAAATAATGAATTACTTAGGAAAAAGTTTAGCCAAGGAGGCAAAAAAAACTTGTGTACTAAAAACACTGCTGAAATAAATTAAAGATGACACAAATAAAAAGAAAATAAACGCTCATAGATTGAAAGACTAAATATTGTTCGAATGTCTATACTACACAAAGCAATCTACAGATTTGATGCAATCCCTTTAAAAGTCCCAATGATATTTTTTGACAGAAACAAAAATCATTATAGGGGTTCCTTGGTGGCTCAGTCTGTTGAGAGACTGACTCTTGATTTCTGCTCAGGTTGTGGGATCAAGCCCGTGGCATGCTCCATGCTGAGTGTGAGGCCTGCTTAAGATTCTCCCTCTCTCTCTCTTTCAGGTCATGATCTCATCGTTTGTGGGCTTAAGCCCTTCTTTCTCCCTCACCATAGCCCTCCTCAACTTGCACTCTAGCTCTTTCTCTCTCTAAATAAAAAAAAAATTTTTTAATTCTTTGCCTTCCTCTGCCCTTCTACCCTACTCACATGCTCGCTCTCTAAAATAAATAATAAGGGCCCCTGGGTGACTCAGTCCAACTTGGGCTCAGGTCACGATCTCATGGTTCATGAGCTGGTGCCCCATGTGGGGCTCTGTTCTGACAGCTCAGAGCCTGGAGACTACTTCTGATTCTGTGTCTTCCTCTCTCTCTGCCCCTCCCCTACTGGTGCTTTGTCTCTGTCTCTCAAAAATAAATATATGTTAAAATTTTATTAATAAATAAAATACAAAATACTTTTTAAAAAATTAATAAAATTAATTTTAAAAGTTTTTAAATTCTAAAATTTATAATGGAACAACAAATGATCCCAAATAGCCAAAACAATCTTGAGGAAAAAGAACAAAACTGAAGGTCTCACACTTCCTGATTTCTAAACATTATAAAGCTACAGTAATCAAAACAGTATGGCAGACATATAAATCAACAGAACAGAATAGAGGACAGAGAAATAAATCCACACAAAAATGGTAAATGATCTTCAAGGAGTGTGCCAAAACTAAACAATGAGGAAAGGATAGTCTTTTCAACAGAAGCTATTGGGAAAACTAGATATTAATATGCAAAAACTGAAACTATACCCCTATCTTGCACCATAGATAACAATCAACTCAAAATGGATTAAAGTCTTAAAGATCTAAAACTGTAATACTCCTACAAGAAACGTAAAGGGAAAGCTTCATAACACTGATATTGGAAATGGTTTATTGGATAAGACAGTAAAAGCATAGGCAAGAGAAGCAGATACATCAAAGTAAAAAGTTTCTGCACAGCAAAGGAAACCATCAAAAGAGATAAAAGGCAACCTATGGTATGGGAGAAAATATTTACAAGCCAAGTATCTGATAAGGGGTTAATATCCAAAACGTTAAGTACTTCTACAACTCAATTATAACAAAAAAACCCAAATTATCTGATTTTAAAAATGAGCAAAGGGGGTGCCTGGGTGGCTCAGTCGGTTAAGCCTCCGACTTCGGCTCAGGTCAGATCTCACGTTCGTGGGTTCGAGCCCCGCGTCGGCTCTGTGCTGACAGCTAGCTCAGAGCCTGGAGCCTACTTCCGGTTCTGTGTCTCCTTCTCTCTCTGCCCCTTCCCTCTCATGCTTTGTCTCTCTCTGTATCAAATATAAATAAAACATTAAAAAAAAATAAAGCTCAACATTTAAAAAAATATGAGCAAAGGACTTGAATAGACATTTCTCCAAAGAAGACATAAAATGACCAATAGGTATATGAAAAAGATGACCAACATCGCTAACCATAAGGGAAATAAAATGAGGTATCAAAACCGTAATGAGGTATCACTCACACCTGTTAGGATGGCTATTATTAACAAAAACAAAAACCCAGAAAATGATCACTGTTAGCAAGGATGCAGAGAAAGTGCAAACTTTGTGCACTGATGGTACAAAGGAAAAATGGTGCAGTTGCTATGGACAGTATGGAGGCTCCTTAAAAAATTAAAAATAGAAATACCATGTGATCTACCATCATTCCCACTTCTGGATATTTATCCAGAAGAATTGGAATCAGGACGTCAAAGATAAAATTTATACTTCCATATTACTGTAGCATTATTCACAATAGCCAGGAAGTAGAAACAACCTAAATGTTCAATGACAGATGAATGGATAAAGAAAAGGTGGTAAATGCATACCATGGAGTATTCTTCAACTTTTAAGAAGAAGGAAATTCTGCAATATGTGACAACATGAAAAAACATAGAAGACATTATGCTAAGTGAAATAAGCCAGTCACAGAAGACAAATGCTGCATGAGGTATCTCAAGTGGTCAAATTCATAAAAACAACAGAGGGTGGTGGTTGTCAGGCACCGGGCAGGGGGAGAAATGAGGATCTGCTGTTCAAAGGTATAAAGTTGCAATCACATAACATAAAAAAGTTCTAGAGATCTACTATACAACACTATGTATGTACTTAAAATTTACTGAGGGTAGACCTAATGTGTGTTTCACTATAATAGAAAACAAAGGATTTTAATAGGTTTTTTCCCATAGAAGTTATACAAATGGCAAAAGAAGCCCAAGAAAAGATGTTTAAGACTGTTAATAATTAGAGAAATGCAAAGGAAAACCCTAACCAGATACTTCCTCACCACTACTGAGATAACTAAAAAGGCAGACAAGATCAAGTGTTGGTAAGAATTAGGAGGAAATGGACTCTCATACAATCCTGGAGGAATATAAAATCGTGTAACCACTTTGGAAAACAGTTTGGCATTCCTCAAACAGTTAAATGAAGAGTTAATACATGACCCAGCAGCAATTCCATTTCTAGCTACATACCCCAAAGAAATAAAAACCTATATCTACAGAAAAAAACTGTACATGATCCCAAACAGCCAAAGCAATCTTGAGAAATAACAAAACAGGAGATACCAAGCTCCTACATTTCAAATTATATTACAAAGCCATAGTAATCAAAACAGTATGATACTGGCAAGGAAAGAGACCTATATAGATCAATGAAAAAGGACAAAGAGCCTAGAAGTAAATCCACATTTAGAAGGTCAAGGTGTGCCTGGGGCTTAGTTGGTTGAGCATCAGACTTCAGCTCAGGACATGATCCCACAATTCATGAGTCCGAGCCCCGCGTTGGGCTCTGTGCTGATGCTCACAGCCTGAAGCCTGCTTTGGATTCTGTGTCTCCTCCTTTCTCTGCCCTTCCCTCCCTCCCTCTCTCTCCCTCAAAAATAAACCACCATTAAGAAAAATTAGAAGGTCAATTAATCTATGAGAAAGGAGACAAGAATATACCATGGAGAAAAGATACTCTTTTCAGGAAATGGTTTTGGCAAACAGTTTTCCCAAAACAGCTACATGCAAAAGAATGAAAATGAACCACTATCTTACACCCTATACAAAAACAAATTCAAAATGGATTAAAGGCTCAAATGTAAAACCTGAAACCATAAAACTCCTAGGGGAAAAAACAGGAAATACTTTCTGCTATTGGTCTTAGCAATAATTTTTTCTTTGACCAGTCTCCTCTGGGAAGGGAAACAAAAGCTAAATAAAGAAATAGGATTATACCAAATGAAAAATCTTTTGGACAGTGTAAGAAACCAGTAACACAACAAAAAGGCAACCTACTAAATGGGAAAAGATATTTTCAAATCATATATCTGATAAGGGGTTAACATCCAAACTATGCAACCAACAATTATAAAAGCCACCCAGATGCCTTAGTCAGTTGGGCATCCAACGTTGGCTCAGGTCATGATCTCACAGTTCATGAGTTCGAGCCCCGCATCGGGCTCTGTGCTGACAGGTAGCTCAGAGTCTGGAGCCTGCTTCAGATTCTGTGTTTCCCTCTCTCTCGGCCTCTCCCCTGCTTGTGCTCTATCTTTCCCTCAAAAATAAATTATGTTATGAATTAGGTTATAATCTAGAATACGATTACTAGAATACAATCTAGAATGCACAATGCCTGGAACAAATTAGATGCTTCCTAAGTGGTTCACACATAGATGCCTCTAAGCTGAAACAGAAATAGGAGATGTGATAATAATACAGAAATGTGGGTTATAATGCTGAGGAAAACTGAGCATCTGTCTGTCTCTCCAAAGTCCCACAGAACACTCTTCCTGAAGGGTACAACTTTAACATACAGACTTGCCATGTGGGAAGAAAAAAAATGCAGCCACTCTGTCCACTCATTTCAAATCCATATAGCTACACACACTTCGAGAATGGAGCCTGCCTCTCCACAGGGCACCTATAACTCCCAACAGGGCAACCGAACTTTCTACTTGCTGAGAGCTTTTGTTAACTGCAGGCCCTTGGTGGCTTTTCTCATAAATTCTAAGAAACCTATGACAAGGCAGCCCTCGACAGCTGCTCTGTTTTGATCTGCACCCTGTGATTTGACATTCAAGTAGCTGCATTACATACCATGTCCTTCAACCTTCCCCTTTGTTGTTTTTCAATAGGACCAGCTTTGCCTTCCATTTGGGACAAGGGGTTATTTTACCACAATCTAAAGATACTAATTGCTGCCCTCTTTGTTGTCTGTGTGGAAGGGAAAGAAAAGACATGACAGATCTTCCCTATTTAACAGAGAAGCCTGCGGTTATTTTAACATAGGATGCCCCACTGGGCATTAAAAAGACCTTTCTGCAACCTGCAGCCTCATCAGTTAAAATAATAAAAGCAACAATAAGAAACACAGAGATGTACTAGCTTTATGTTTCATGTGGTTGGGAAAAATTCACTGTGTACAGTGAGCCTACTTCATAATCACTTCTTTGCAAATTTCCTTGAGGTAACTACTTCAGGAGAATTTATCCTTTTCTAAACATTTGTAGGATTCCCTGCCCACCAGAAAATACTGCTCCCCGAATAAGGACATATCAACTTAAGCAGTATTTTGAGAAATCTCACTTAGGGAATGGATTTGCACAACATTAAGAGAAAAAGACGTGTTTTTACTTGTGAACACAAGCAGCACATGAGAATTGCTCTCCAAAAGGCATCCCTCACCATCTAATTGAAAATACTCCCCATTCATACTCAGGGGCAGCACACTCAAATTGCTGCACAGACTCGGCATGTCAGGTCTGATATTGTTTAAGTTTTAAAATTTTATGTTTATTTATTTTGAGGGGTGCCTGGGTGGCTCAGTCGGTTGAGCATCCAACTTCGACTCAGGTCATGATCTCACGGTTCGTGGGTTTGAGCCCCTGCATCGGGCTCTGCGCTGACAGCTCAGAGCCTGGAGCCTGCTTCAGATTCTGTGTCTTCCTCTTCCTGTCCCTCCCCTGCTCATGCTCTGCCTCTCATAAACAAACATTAAAAAAAAATTTGTATTTTTATTTATTTTGAGAGGGGATGGAGGGAGGGGAAGAGCATGAGTGCGGGAGAGGCAGAGAGAGAGGGAGAGAATCCCAACCAGACTCCGTGCTATTAGCGCAAGGCCCAAAGGAGGGCTCAATCCCATGAACCATGAGATCATGACCTGAGGCAAAATCAAGTGTCAATGAACCGACTGGACCACCCAGGTGCTCCTAATATCATTTATATTTTTGTTTACTGTTTTACTTTCAGCCTCCCCCCTCCCCATTCTTGCAAGCAGAGGCCTTGTGTGTCCTATCTACTACGGCAAACCTAGAGCAATGTCTAGTACTTAGGAGGCACTTGTTAAATACTGGCAGTGAAAGAGCAGAGACAGACAACTACAGTGTTTAGGTACAGTGATATTCTAGTAACAGATCTTTTTTTTTAAAGATCCTTTATTGGTTTGTCTTAGATCTACTACCTAATTTAAAATACATGTTCACACTGAGAATGGAACGTGGAATGAAAGATGAACTTTTAAACAGTCACTGCTCAAGTACAAAGCCACCAGTTTCCCTCACTCTTCAGGTCAGCTTCCTTTGTGTGATTGTCTCTTCATTCCCAGCAAGGCTGCCAGATAACCGAATTTGCCCTCTTCTGACAATTTAAACTTGTTTATTCAGTGAATTTGCCTTCTTCTGGCAATTTAAACTTGTTTATTCAGCACCAGTGCTTTCTGTGAAAAACCAAGTCACCTGTCACTTTCTCACGTCATCACCTCCTAAGAGGTGGCTGGTTCAGAGAAATTAGATACAGTCTGTGGTCATCACACTCCAAATGGCTTCACACTTCTTTTAGCCTTGAAGCCCTGCTTCTTTTTCCCTAGCTCAACTTGTGCCTCCTGGCACATGCTTGGGGCAGGGAATTCTGCCTGCCTTGCTAAACTGTACCACAAAGCCTCCAAGTTTATCACAAAAAAGTTCATCCGGCTCTGACCCTCTGTGCTCCTCCATCTTTTATGGACTCTATTCCCTCAGCTTTACTCTCCTTTCTAAGCAGGGGCTCAAGGGTGGACTCAAAACCTTTTCTTGGTTCTCCCTTAGCATTTAACACACAGAACAGCATAGGGATGAATTTCCAGGCTAGAATCACAGACTTGGGTTTAAATCCTGGTTTTCCACTTAATAGCTGTGTATCTTCAAGCAAGCATCTGATCCTCTCTAAAAATTCTCTCATTTGTAAAATGGGTAAAATAACTGTACCGCATTCATATGGTTGAGGTGATGGTTAAATGCTACATTAAATAAAAGTGCAACATAACAAGGCCTATGAAGTCACTGAATGCCAGCAGTAACAGGGGCCTATGTGATCTGCCCGTGCCCTCTCCCACCACATCTGCTGCTCGCCTTTTCCTCCAGTCCAGCTGCACTGGCCTGTTCCTTCACACGGCAGACCTGCTCATGCCTCGGGCCCCTGAATTGCCATTTACTCTGGCTAGGATGCTTCCCTCCCCACCCAAGATTTCCACATGGCCAACTCCCCCATTTCCTAGAGTTCTCTGCCCAACTCTTTCCAGGGAACTTGATCTGGCCAATGTTTTAAGTAATGCAAACTACCTGTGGCACTCCCCATGTTCTGGTCCCTGTATCGTTTGTCTCTCCCTGCATTTCTGCCCCTATAACCTCCGTGAAGACAGGGATGTTTGTCTGTTCTGTTACTGATATATAATTCAGCTTCCAAAACAACGGTCTCACTTATGAAGTTACAAAACTTTGCTCTCGGAGCACACAGGCCCTGTTCTATTCTATCCACTCTTTCTAATGTCCACATATAATAGCGATCACCGTTTTTCAGGAGTAACCTGGGTTTCCTATTTTCTAATGTCTAGGCCATGTGCATATGAAAAATGCTATTTTTGAAACACGTAACACATATAGTTCAAATTTCAAAAAGTCAATGACTGTGTACAGCAGGAAGACCCCCCTCTTTTTAAAAAAATTTTTAATGTTTATTTATTTTTGAGACAGAGAGTGTGTGAATAGGGGAGGGGCAGAGAGAGAAAGGGAGACACACACAGAATCTGGAGACAGGCTCCAGGCTCTGAGCTGTCAGCACAGAGCCTGACATGGGGCTCGACGTGGGGCTCGAACCCACGAACTGCGAGATCATGCACTGAGCAGAAGTCAGACGCCCAACCGCCTGAGCCACCCAGGCATCCCGTCTCTTATTACTGTCACCCAGGATTTCTTCCCAAAGGGAACCTATATTATTAGTTTCTTGCGTATCTTTCCAGGAAGATTCAATACATATATAAAGATATATATATATATATGTTCTTTTTTTTTTTTTCACAAGTGGCAGTGTATCTGATACTTGCTCTCCATCTTGCTTTATTTTTAACATTTTCTTGTGTATCCTTCCAGAGATATTCTATCCATATATTAGGATATATGTATATATATTCTTCTTTTTTACACAAGTAACAATATATTTGACATACTTGACATACTTCTCTGCACCTCACTTTATTTAAAACTGTATTTTGAAAATCCTTCTACATCAGTCCATGAATACCTGCTTCATTTTTTTTTTTTCTTAAGTAGGCTCCATGCCACGGAACCCACCTTGGGGCTTGAACTTATGATCCTTAGATCAAGACCTGAGCTGAGATAAAGAGTTGGATTCTTGGGGTGCCTGGGTGGCTCAGTCAGTTAAGCGTCTGGCTTCAGCTCAGGTCATGATCTCACGGTCTGCGAGTTCAAGCCCCGCATCAGGTTGTGGCTGACAGCTCAGAGCCTGGAGCCTACTTCAGATTCTGTGTCTCCCTCTCTCTCTGCCCCTCCCCAGCTCACACTCTGTCTCTAATATAAATAAACATTAAAAATAAATAAGAGTTGGCTGCTTAACCAGCTGAGCCATCCAGATGTCCCCTGCCTCATTCTTTTTAATGGCTACCCAGTATTCTGTATTTTAGATGTCCCTTATTGAAGATAATCAATGATTTGCTCTTAAGAATATTGTGATAAACCCCTTTTTTATGAAGTAATTTTGCCGTGATGCAGGATAATTATCAAGGAGTGGAAATGCTGAGTTAAAGATTATGTGCATTTTGAATCTTTACAGATCTTGCCAAATTATCCTCCAAAATGGCTATACCAACCTACACACTCACCAAAAACATATGAGGCCTATTTCCCTAAATCCTCTTACCAAACGTTTGAACTTGTATCAGGCAGGCTATGTATAATAGTTTAGTTTGCATTTTTCTTGTTACGAGTGCACAATGGAGGCCTATTCTCTCCTGACACCTCTGATGTACACGGGCGAGTCTACCATCTGAAGCAAAAGCATCAAAGAGAGCACTGGGCTATCAAAGTTTGGAGAAAAGCTTTCAAGGGCCACTCCAACAAGTCACTCAGTCTCCCGTATTTCAGAAGAGCTGGGGCCTGAACTGGCCCCAAGCATATTGCTACTTTGCTTACTACTCTTTCACTTCTTTCACTTTTTCTCAAAGTCCGATTCTTATCATATACACTGCATATCAGCAAAATTATGGCAGGTATTATTTTCCTCAGCCACCCTGGATACCAGAAAGTCACATACCTTAGCTAAAAAACAAACAAACAAAAACACCACATAATTAGAGCAAGCTCACACTGAGCACTGTCTGTGCCCCCTATATATATATATATATATATCCATCCCTTAACTAATCGTCACAACACTTTTACACACTATTCTTATTATCCCATTTTTTTTAACAGCTAGGGAAACTGAGGAATGCAAAGGCTGAGTAACTTGCCCTGGTCTGCAGAGCTCGTGTGCCGCACAGCTGGGCTCCACACCAGAGGCGCGGACTCTCCGCCGCCACTACACAGGACCACCTAAGCCAGGCAGAACACCACTGGTGGGTGTGAGTTGGAAGGAAAAGCGCAGGTACGCATGTGGGAGGAAGCAATGCCTTTGAGTGTGTGTACCAAACCCTTGATGAACTGGTAACTGGCAAAGCAAGAGGAAGGCCCATAACAGAGAGACGGGGCTGATCCTGGGGACATTTAGAGGTGCAAGTTAAGGGCCGCCTGGGGGGCTCAGTCAGTTAACCATCTGACTTCCTTCCGCTCAGGTCATGATCTCACTGCTTGTGAGTTAGAGCCTCAGATTAGGCTGTGCTCTGAGAGCTCAGAGCCTGGAACATGCTTCTGTATCTGTCTCTCCTTCTCTCTGTCCCTCCCCTCCTTGTGCTGTCTCTCAAAAATACACAAACATTTAAAAAATAATAAAATAGTGTTTCGATGTGCAAGTTAAATGTCTGGCTTTAAAAAAATGTGTTGAAAATTCCTGCCCTTTTGCAGTCACCCTGGAAAACAGCATGGAGGTTCCTCAGAAAATTAACAATAGAACTCCCCTATGACCACCAATAGCAGTGCTAGGGATTTACCCAAGGGATTCAGAAGTGCTGATGCATAGGAGCACATGTACCCCAATGTTCATAGCAGCAATGTCAACAATAGCCAAATCATGGAAAGAGCCTTAATGTCCATCACCTGATGAGTGGATCAAGAAGATGTGGTATATATACACAATGGAGTACTACATGGCAATGAGAAAGAAGGAAATCTGGCCATTTGTAGCAACGTGGATGGAACTCGAGGGTGTCATGCTAAGTGAAATAAGTCAGGCAGAGAAGGACAGATACC
>NC_043705.1:37516967-37520724 GCF_006229205.1 Suricata suricatta | reverse complement strand
AATAAACTATAAAAGGAAAAAAAAGAAAAGTCCTGCCTTTTGTTTACTAAATAGCAGAAAAACTTGTCTGACTTAAAGTAATACTTCCCGATTTGGGCACTTATCTACATTAATAGAAAATAGTCTAAAGTAAACTTAATTTTTAGTGACTGATATAAATTTTAGTGATTTGAAATCAAAGTGAGTTCAAGGATCTTGAGGTGCTAAGAAAATTGTCCGCATACAGGTGCCAACCCCCAACCCACTTACTGTTTGCTAAACAAGATACTGTTTGTTAGTAAATGCATTCTTCCTACCTCAATCACAGTACAGGCGCTGGGGCAGGGTGACCGTGGGGGCTTCTGATTGAAGCTGAAGTGCCAAACTGGAAAAAAACAAAATTAGATGAACTTTAGTTCTATTAAATTAATACTCTCTTGCAGGGTTCAAAAACCACACCTGAAAATAAGCAGGGTCAAACAATGGTTAATCAACTTTCATTACAGAAGCCTGGGTTTAATTAGGTTCTACATCTTTTTCTTAATGTTTATTTATTCATTTTGAGAGAGGGGGGAGAGAGAATCTTGAGCAGGCTCCACACTGTCAGCATGGAGCCCATTGTGGGGCTTGAACCCATGAACTGTGAGATCATGACCTAAACTGAAATCTAGAGTGGGACCTTTAATCAACTGAGCCACCCATGTGCCACTAGGTTCTACATCTTTAAAGTATTTTATATTTACTTAGTGCCTTTGAGGTGCACGGCACCCAGGTCTCAAATTAGAAAAATTAATTTTAAAGACCCTTCGTAGGGAAAATAAAAAGCCCTTAACTTGGACCATATTGTTCATACCTTACATAAAAACTGTATCTACGTGACCTCCAGTGTTTTCTCCTACAATCCATTTTCCACACATCAGCCAGAATAATCTTTTAAAACAAAAGACAGATTCTGTCTCTTTTGATAAGACCTCTGCAGTGGCTTCAAGTCAAGTCTTAAGCATTTAATAGACCTTCAAAGTACTGCATGATCTTGCTGTTGAACCAGTAGCAAGGTGATTACGGAACAAGGAGCTAGGATGGTGGAATATTCGTTCTGCCGTTTACTATCTGTGGGACGTTGGTCAAATAAATTTCCCTCTCTACTCAATTTTCTTATCTATAAAATGAGGACAATAATAGAAGCTATCTCACAGAGTTGGGGTGAAGCGTAAATTAGGATAATAATATTCATATAGATCATAACATAGTACCCGGCATACAAGTTTGATGTAAGTATTAACGATTATCTCCCTTACTTCTATGCCTTACAACTCCTTATCAGGTAGACCCTAGAATGTTACAAGAGCCATACTTCCAGACCTCCCAACATCCTATTCCTTTATGTGGGGAATTCTCACCCACTTGTCTTCTTTCAAGCCCCCCATCTCCTGTCTTCCCATCACTTGCACTGGGAAGCCTTTCCAGACCAAGCCAGTTGACTCTACCATGGGCTCCATGATTCCCAGAAGGGGCTGCCAGATGTTAGAAGGCTCAGTTAAATTCAAATCTTAAACAACAAATAATCTTTTAGTTTAAGTATGCCCCACAAAATATTTGGATGTCAGATAAATAACAATCTTTCAGTACAAAGTGTCCCATGCAATATTTGAAACATGCTAAAATCTATCTGACACTTCATTTTAACTGGGTGTCCTGTATTTTATTTGTCAAGCCTACACACAGGAGGTCCTCTATCATAATAATTTTTGAAACGTGACTAGTAGTTCTTTGTTTCCCCCACTAGAGAGCCAGCTCTGTGAATGAAGGACCCATGAGGCCTTCTTTCTTTTCTTTTCTTTTCTAAGGAATATCTACACCCAACTTGGGGCTCAGATTTACAATCCCCAAGATTGAGAAGTGCATGCTCCACCAACAAAGCCAGCCAGGCACACCAGGACCCATGAAGCCTTCATCACTCTCTTAGACCTTGCACGGCAGCACTCCACAAATACTGAGGAGTACGTCACCCATCAGTACAAAGCTCGGGTACTGCCTGCTGGGAGTTAACTACAGACACCAGCATCATATACACAGGTGGATAAAATGACCCTTCTGCTTTTTCAGAGTATCTCCAAGATAATGATATTGACTTCCTGATGAAGACTTTACGGTGACCCCCCCCCCGTCCATTTTATGTTCAAAAAGGACTTTGAGTTTTCACACAGCTTTCACTTGACTCTCAGGCCACATATTAACAACCATATTTAACAAATGAGGAAACCGAGACTCAGAGAATGTAAACAGCTAGCCCACGATGACCAATAATGGGAGAGACAATTCTGACCCTAGGAGGTGACTGTGTGCCCCTTCCACGCGTCCTCTCCACAGGTTTAACTGATCCTCCCATAATGATTCCCCAACAGTAGCTTGAGAGAAGACAGCAAGTCTTAGCACCTGTATGTTGAAAAATCGGTGGTTCTTACCTCATCTCTCAAGTTACAAATGACACTGTTTAGGTCTGGAACTAAAGACCTTCCTCAGAGTTACAAGGAAATAGGAGTAAAACTAACCAGAACTCCAAATACGTCTGTTTTCTCTTTCCTGTGTCTCTTTTCCTGCACACACCCAACTACATTTCTGGGGAAGGGATTTAATTTGATTATACGTATATCTCCGTTTTCTTCTGAAATGAGGTTGGAATGGCTCAACCTGTTCTTGTGTCACCTAGCAACCTCACTTCTTGAAGTTCTTCTGGAAAGTTCATAGAGCTGAGGGTATGTGGGTTTTCTGCCACTGATAAATGCCTACAAGGCTGAGTAGATGCTCCTTGTGTCCCTTTTCCGCAGGATCAGAGCCCCTTGGGGGAGGTTCACTCAGGCAGAGGACTCTTACCTACCAGGACAGGAGACTAGGGACTAAATCAGCAGTGCCTTTAGGAAACTGCCACATCCAGCCCAGTCTCTCCTTCCTGAGCACTAGCCCTCCGGTTCCAGCTTTACTTTTTTGACCTTCTGAAGGAGCAAAAAAGGAGAGCGGAGAATAATCAAGGAGGACTGAGCCATCCCGGGAGCGGGTTAGAAGCTAATGACCTATGGGGCGCCTGGGTGGCTCAATCGGTTGAGCGGCTGACTTCGGCTCAGGGCATGATCTCACAGTTCGTGGGCTCTGTGCTGACATCCCAGAGGCCGGAGCCTGCTTCACATTCTGTGTGTCCCTCTCTCTCTGCCCCTCCCCTGCTCATGATCTGTCTCTCTCTGTCTCTCAAAAATAAATAAATGTTAAAAAATAAAAAAAAAAAGAAGCTAATGACCTGAAACAAAAAAGACCAAGTTAACAATGCAACCCTCCAACCCTGTTAGGTTCGCATCCCCTCCAGCTTACTTGATTTGGGGTTGCAGGGGAGGAGCAAATGTTACAGGACTGCAAATCGGCAGTCCGAGGTTCACGGGGCAGTCTCTGGTTGATTTCAGCTCGCCTGCGTGCCTGGCGGGCTGGATCAGCTCCCGGATACACAGCACAGAAGAACCTGTGGAGGCTCTGCTACCCGAGCGCGGCGCAAGCAGCAACCGCCGGATCCTGGTGTCCCGCCTAAAAAATAAATAAATAAATAAAATTACAAACGCAGTCGAATTAGAATTATTGTTTGTGTGGGTTACTGAATAAAATTCCTGTGCTGAAAGAATTCCAGTTGGAGCCTTCGTTTTGGAGTTCGGAAGCTAACTTTTACAAAATTGCCGACCTGGATTAGAGGCGGCGTAGAAAGTGCTAGCACGTACGAGGTTATCTGGACCAGGAC
>NC_043705.1:37458613-37516867 GCF_006229205.1 Suricata suricatta | reverse complement strand
AAATAAATAAATAAAATTACAAACGCAGTCGAATTAGAATTATTGTTTGTGTGGGTTACTGAATAAAATTCCTGTGCTGAAAGAATTCCAGTTGGAGCCTTCGTTTTGGAGTTCGGAAGCTAACTTTTACAAAATTGCCGACCTGGATTAGAGGCGGCGTAGAAAGTGCTAGCACGTACGAGGTTATCTGGACCAGGACTACGCGACCGCCGCGGAGAGAATCTTTTTCCCGGGAGCAATTGAGCAGACCCACCCGCGGCGGGATTCGGTCTTCACTCCGCCAGGCCTCCGCCCCGCCCCTACCTACCCCTGGAGGCGCGCGCAGCTCACGCCTCTAACCGTGCTCGGTTACCTGGGTAACGCAGGACGCGCGGGGAGCTAGCAACTCTCGGCGGGTGCGCTCCAACCCAAGTAGCTCCTCCTCTCCCTTGCGGGCTGCGCTAGCCAGCCGCTGCCAGCAGCTCCTTCTGAAGCGGTTCTTTAGCCGGGAAAACTCGGCCTTGTGCCGCTCAGTAATCAACCAGTGAGAAGCCGGGGGTGTGGTAGGGGGCAGGCGCCCGCCGAATACTTAGGGCCTCGCCGCCGATTTGGCCAGACGATTTCGTACTTTCGTGAGCGCCTTCGGTTCGCCGCCGGTGGGAATCACAGAGCAGCCACCAGGCTGCAGAATGGTGACCCCCTGCCCCACGAGTCTCGTGAGCCCCGCCGCCCGGGCTAGGAGGCGGGATGACCAGAACCTCCGCGCCCCGGTGAAGAAGAACAGGCGCCCACGTCTACGGAGGAAGCAGCCGCTGCAGCCACTGAACCCGTGCCCACTCCCCGGAGACTCCGGTGTTTGCGACCTGTTCGAATCCCCCAGCTCCGGATCCGATGGTGCAGACAGCCCCGCGGCTTCCACGGCGCTAGGCTGCAGCTCCCTACCTGCTCCTGCCCAGCAGTTGGTGCAGCTAGATCTACAGACCTTCCGTGACTACGGTCAGAGCTGCTACGTCTTCCGCAAGTCGCGGGAGAGCCACTTCCACCCGAGGGAGTCGCTGGCGCGGCAGCCACAAGTGAGGCACTGGTAGAGCGAGCCCCCCACCGCCTCTCCTGTTCTTTTCTCTGCTCTCTGCCCTCCGCAGCGCCCCCGCCCGCGCTCACGGAGGCTCAGTCCCTGGCGGGAAGGGGCTTTGGAGGGCCGGGCCACCGTCCTCATTTTACAAATGGAGAAGAGTGGGGCCTAGACAGCTTAAGTGACTTGTCCGAAGTTTCCATACTGGTTAGCGGGGACACGGTAGAATGCAGAGGAGTCAAGACAGTATCTGGGCTCGAGTAAGGACTCCTCCCGACCCCGGGCAAGCTGTTTAACAATTCTGAGCTTGTTTCTTCATCTACAAAGTCGGGGCCCCTTCCCCTCACTGAATTGCTGAGAGGATTACACAACGTAATGTGTATACACATGCAGCCACAGGGCCAGGTACAAATCCGAGCATTCCGGCTCCTTCCTCTGTGCGCTGCAGCGCGGCCCGGGTGTTTCCCAGTTTCCAGCGTATTTACGTTTTTCCTTTGTGCCTTCATCCAGGGAAGCCCCCTGGGTTTTCTTGGCTGGTCCCTGCCGCAGACCCTCTTTGCGCTAGGCTCAACCGGTCTCCCTCCTACCTCCCTCCTGGCAGGTAACGGCGGAATCCCGCTGTAAGCTGCTTAGCTGGCTGATCCCCGTACACCGTCAATTCCATCTCTCCTTCGAATCGCTGTGCCTGGCGGTGAACACTCTGGACCGCTTTCTTACCACCACGCCTGTGGCTGCAGACTGCTTCCAGCTGCTGGGGGTCACGTCCCTGCTCATCGCTTGCAAACAGGTACTTGCACACAGGGTCTTATGGGACTGCCAAACTCTTGGGCACTCTCGGGTCACCACGCGGCTTTCCAAGTGCATACGAGTTGGTGCTGGGTTCTCTGAATTAATTTCCAAAGGTATGCAACCCACATCTTTCACTTCACAATTTCCCCCCACCCCCAACTAACAGTCCTTTCACCCGGCCCCCAAAGAAATAGGCTGAAGTCAGTCCCAAAAGTAAGTCCCAACAGCTCTTTGTGGCCCTGCTATTTTAGTCTCCGATGGGGGGGGGGGATCTTTATATTAGACTTTTTTTTTTCTTTTTTTTGCTGGACCACTTACTGTCCAGTTAGAGAAAGGGCGATGGACCTATAGCCCAGGTGATTAAAGTGGCATTAACGGAGAGGGGACCGCCCAGCTATCTCGCTGGAAGGGATGGGGGACGGAGGGAGTCTGGGGTTTCAGACCCGGTTGGGCGTCGGGCCCTGGATGCTGTGCCGCGGGGTCTGAACGCCCCTGGTTAACAGGTGGAGGTGCACCCGCCGCGCGTGAAGCAGCTCCTGGCCCTGTGTTGTGGTGCCTTCTCCCGGCAGCAACTCTGCAACCTCGAGTGCATCGTGCTGCACAAACTGCACTTCAGCCTCGGCGCACCAACTATCAGCTTCTTCCTGGAGCATTTCACGCACGCGCGCGTGGAGGCCGGGCAGGCTGAGGTCTCCGAAGCCCTGGAGGCGCAAGCCTTGGCCCGCGGCGTGGCGGAACTGAGCCTGGCCGACTATGCCTTCACCGGCTATACTCCCTCCCTGCTTGCCATCTGTTGCCTGGCGCTGGCCGACCGTATGCTCCAGCTCCCGCGCCCGGTGGACTTGCGCCTAGGCGGGCACCCCGAGGCCGCACTGCAGGACTGCCTGAGCAAGCTGCAGCTACTGGTGGCCATAAACGAAACCTCCCTGACTCACATGCTGCCCTTCCAGATATGTGAGAGGTGCAGCTTGTCCCCGAAATTGAAATGAAATAGACATTTGGTTTCCTTTTTCATCCTAACCCAGATGCTGGACCTCTCCCACTGTTTTGAAGGAGTGCACTTCTGGCCCACAGAGGGGTTCATGGCTCCCACTTGATCACAAGGTCATCCTGCAGGTTGTAAATAGTGTACTATAGCAGCATCTCCTTGTTTATTTATTTTCCTAAGAGCACAGGAGACACCCGAGTTTTCCCCCAATAAACATACTATCTATTTTGGTTTGTCTGAATGCTACAATTCCCCCATGTTATCTCCTGGGAGGGAAGGTGAAGAGCGCTGGGGAATGGGGACCATCAGTAGCAATGGAGGGGTCCTGCCTCCCTTCAGTCCACTCTGTAGTTAGCATACCTATGTGGGACCAGGTCTGAAAGGGTCACTTGTAGGCCTGTGTCCTGTGACTCTCTTATGAGGCTGAGGACTGCTCATTCCCAGAAGTCCAAAGGGAAGGTGGGATGTGAACTTGAATAGTACTCCCAGCTGCCCATGCTGTCTGGAGGGGCTGGGGTGCAGAGGATGCCCAGCTCAGAAGATTTGGAGACTATACATGCCCACGAACTAGGGCAAAGCAAGAGCTACCCTGACAACTAACAGATGTTGGAAATGAAGGCGTTGCAGGCAATTGTGGCCACTATAAATAGTGCCCATTTATCCTGCACTCACTTGCTTCAACAGTTCACATATGTCTTACACCTGCTGCGTGTGAGCCCAGGATAACAATGGTATAGTAATCATGGCTATCATTGAGTGTTTAAGTGTACCAAGCACTGTATTCATTTGTTATTTTAATCCTCCAATTCTATGAGGCAGAGTTTATTATCCCGTTTTCCAGAGGACACTAGCCCACAGAGGAAAAGGAATAGTAGAGGAACCAGGATTTGAAGGCAGGTGATTGGACTCCAGAGTCCCATCCTTAGCCACACTGCTCAACTTGCCCCACTTACAAGTTTGTGGAAATACTCAAAAATGAAACAAAAGAAAACACCCTCTTCCTGATGTAGGAGTGAGACAAGTTATCTACTCCGTGTCTTCCATTCAATACAAACTATATGGGGGCCCCTAGGTGGCTCAGTTGGTTAAGCCCCTGACTCTTGATTTTCAGCTCAGGTCATCATCTCCGGGTGGTGGGCTCAAGCACTGAGTTGGGCTCTGCACTGGGCATGGAGCCTGCTTAAGGTTCTCTCTTGCTCTACCTCTCTCTCTAAAAAGAAAGAAAGAAAAACTACAGTGAACATAGCTGGAGAGCCAGCACAGTCCCTGTCAGGCATTATTTTACAAGTGGGGAAACTGAGTCAGAAACGAGCCTGAGGCTTGCTGGAGTTACCTCCACAGCTGTCTTATCATCTTCATTCTCCCTGAATCTGAGGCCTGGAGTCTCAGTTCTGTCAACTCCAGCAAATGTCTTAACCTCTCTGAGCTTGGAACAATCTTAATAACAAATGAGATCCTAAGGTAGTATAAAATAGTGATTTAAAAAGTGGGCTCTGAGGTCAATTTGCTGGGTGACCTTGAGCAAATCTCATCTCTGTGTCCAAGTCTCATCTGTAGAATTAGGAAAAACAATAACCTATTCGGTAGGATTGTGGTATGGGTTTAACGAGATGTTCCATACAAATTCCCCTGCATGGGTCCTGGCATACAGTAAATCTTCAAGAAATGAAGACCGGTGGCAGCAGGTACAAAGATGGGGAGGGGTTAACACAGAGAAAAAAAACTTGAAGAAATAGAAGGCAAATATGGGGAAATTTTAATACTGGAGGTGAACATACTGCAATGTTTTTTTCAAATTTTCTGTATGATTAAAAAACCTTAACTTTTGGGGGAATAAACTCAGTCATGTTCTACTATACTTAGGATCAATTTAAATGTATGAAAAATTTGCATAAATGAAAAGCAAACATGCTCAAAGCAGATTTGGAGAATCTTCCTTGTACTTCCTTCACAAGCACCCTCCCTATCCTCTAGGAGCACTTCCACTGAGCTCTAAGGACCCCTTGTCTGCCCCCAGGAACTTTCTCATTTTCGGCTCAGTAATAGGGAAGTGATGATCCCCAAGCTGTTTGAGGAAAAGCTGGTCTGTGATGGGAAATGGAGGAGGGGGGAAATTATACATCTGACCCAACTCCAAAGATATCCAGAGCCCTCAACTGGGCTGCTGAGGGTGGAGGTAGGGCCACTAGCTCTTCTAGTGACTTTGGAGAGGAGTTGTTTTCACTAGAATTTACTCCATCACTCAGCCAACATTGATATGGGTGAGTTGGTTCCAGAATCATCCAGATTAGGAGTCATAGATTCATGCTATCCAACTCTTTTTGCCACATTTTTGTGTACAATGGTTCTATTTTTCTACTACGCTATGGAACTCACTGATGAAAGATGAGTCTATTCTGTAAAATCTGGGATTGGTCTCCATGAGTAAAGATCTCCCGGAAACTTAAGAGCTCACCTATTCCTCTCACAGATTGGGAAGTTGGATAGTGATGGAGGATGGACCGGCTAGTGTCTGGGCTACTCAGGCACCAGAAGAAGAGCCAAGAATAGGTTGTGGGAGGCTGGAGGTGTTGCTGAAAAGCTTCCTTAAAACAACATCAACAACATTAACTTTCAAGCACCAGTTGCATTACATAAATGATTTCATCTCCATAGTACCTCTATTGAAGTCACTGTTAAGCTTTTCCTTTAACAAAAAAGATCCTTTTTTTTTTTTAAAGGAATCTCCACACCCAACATGAGTCTCAAATTCATAAGCCTAAGGTCACTAGTTGCATGTCCCACCAGGTGCTTTTCCTAAAGATCTGGGGTTCGCTGATCTGGTGGAGCCTGGTTCCCACCCTCACGCATTCTGACTCTAAAGCCAGAGGTCCTCTCCATCAGTGCTATCACTCCAACTATAGCTGCCTAAGCTCACCTCAACCAGGTCCCCATGTCTATAGATAGGTCACAAAGTCTCTATTCTAGTTCTACTATTGTAGAATTATTTCCATCACTATTAGGGGTGTCTTTATTAACCCAGATAATAGGTGCAAATAAAAAGGATCATGCCACCTTACAAGAGGATTTTCCCTACTATTACTCCGTATAAGACACAAACAAGATATGGTCAACTAATCTTTGACAAAGTAGGAAAGAATATCCAATGGAAAAAAGACAGTCTCCTCAACAAATGGTGTTGGGAAAACTAGATGGCAACATGCAGAAAAATGAAACTGGACAACTGTCTTACACCATACTCAAAAATAAATTCAACATGGATGAAAAATCTAAATGTGAGACAGGAAACCATCAAAATCCTAGAGAAGAACACAAGCAGCAACCTCTTTGACCTCAGCAGGAGCAATTTCTTACTCGATATTTCCCATGAGGCAAGGGAAAAACAAAAGCAAAAATGAACTATTGGGACTTCATCAAGTTAAAAAAAAAACTTGCACAATGAAGAAAACAACAAAACTAAAAGGCAGCCTACCAGCTGGGAGAAGATACTTGCAAATGACATGTTGGATAAAGGGTTAGTATCTAAAATCTATAAAGAACTTAACAAACTCAGCACCCAACAAACAAATAATCCAGGGGCACCTGTGTGGCTCATTCTGTTGAGGGTCCAACTCTTGATTTTGGCTCTGGTCACGATTTCAGGGTCATGGGATGGAGCCCTCCCTCAGGCTCCACACTTAGCATGGAATCTGCTTGACAGTCTCTTTCTTTCTCTAAGCCTCTCCCTGGCTCAGCCTCTTGCTCTCTAAAATAAAAACAAAACAAAAAAGACCCAAATAATCCAGTTAAGAAATGGGTAGAAGACACAAATCGACACTTTTCCAAACAAGACATCAGATGGCTAATAGATACATGAAGAGACGCTCAACATCACTCGTCAGGGAAATACAAATCAAAATCATGATGAGATGATTGGCTAAAATTAAAAACACAAGAAATAACAGGTGTTAACCAGGATATGGAGAAGGGGGAACCCTCTTGCACTGTTGATGGGAATGCAAACTGTTGCAGCCACTTTCCAGAACAGTATGGAGGTTCCTAAAGAAGTTAAACATAGAACTACCCTGGGGCCCCTGGGTGGCTCAGTGGGTGAAGAGTCTGACTTCAGCTCAGGTCATGATCTCACGGTTTGGTTTGGTTCGGTTCTTGGGTTCGAGCCCCGCATCCGGCTCTGTGCTGACGGCTAGCTTGGAGCCTGGAGCCTGCTGCAGATTCTGTGTCTCCCTCTCTCTCTGATCCTCCCCTGCTTGTGCTGTCTCTGACTCGCTCACAAAAAAAAAAAAAGAAAAAAAAAAAAGAAAAAAAAAAGAAAAAAAAATAGAACTACCCTATGATTCTGCAACTGCACTAGTAGGTACCCAAAAGATACAAAAATACAGATTTGAAGGTGTGCATGCAACAAGATGTTTATAGAACCATTATCAACAGTAGCCAAACTATGGAAGAGCCCAAATGTCGCTCGACTGATGAGTGGATAAAGAAGATGTGGGGTATGTGTGCATATTGGAATATTATTCAGCCATCAAGAAAGAATGGAATTTTGCCTTTTACAGTGAGGTGAATGGAACTGAGTGTATTATGCTAAATAAGATAGGTAGTCAGAGAAAGACAAATACCATATTATTTCACTCATGTGGAATTTAAGAAACAAACCAGATGAACATATGGGAGAGGAGGAAAAGAGGGAAGCAAAACCGTAAGAGACTCTTAAAGATAGAGAACAAACTGAGGGTTGATAGAAGGAGGTAGGTGGTAGATGGGCTAGATGGGCGATGGGTATTAAGGAGGGCATTTGCTACGATGAGCACTGAGTGTTTCATGTAAGCGATGAATCACTAAATTCTACTCCTGAAACCAATATTGCCCTGTATGTCAAATAAAATTTAAATAAAAATTTGAAAAGAAAAAAACAGATATGAACAAACTGGATTGGATTGCTCAGTTGGATAGATATAAGAGTGGTCCAGACAGAGATCTCCTTACCCAGGAATTTAGAGATGCCCTTTCCTGGGAGAGGCTTGGGGCTTGGGAAGGGCAGCCACGACTACCCGTAAGCAAGTCCAGCTGGACAGAAGTTCAAATGCTGTTGTGTGCAGAAAAGCCCTTTGCGGAGAAAAAGACTAGGTTTCAGGGGATTTGGGGCCGTTCAGGGTGGAGAATTTGTGGATGTCTCTTTTCCTTAATTGACCTTTTAAAGCCTATACCCAGACGTCGCTGCCCCGGAAAGTGTGGGGCTAGGCGAACAGGGTATCAGGCCTAGTGAAACCAAGGGCAAGTCGGTGAATCAAGACCAGAAGTGCGCCCCCAGCCTTAGGGAAAGGGTCTTTTGTAATGTGGGGGCAGTTCTGGCTTAATTCTACACCCCCACCAAATCCAACGGGGCGGTCTGGCTTTAGCGACTGTCACTCTGCGTTTATTTCGTGTCTTAACAGCTGGGGTGGGAAGGAAATGAAATAAGAATCGTTAACTTTTCCATCTCTGCAGTCTAAAATCGGGAAGGCGGTGCCCAGTGTTACGGACCAGTGGGGTTCCTCCGCCCTCATTCCCTCCCGGCGTCTGGCACCGCCGGGAGGCGGCGGCGCCAACGCTCACCAAAAGGGCGCTCGCGGGCCGGGGCAGCGCGCTCGCAGCTCCCAGGGGAAGCCGCGTTGCCAGGTTAGGTTTAACGCCTCCGCCCGCGCGCAGATTGTCACGGGCTGAAGGCGCCACCTCTGGCGCTCAGGCGCGAGCCGCCCCTCCCGCTCGGCAGTCTTCCCTCTCCCCTCGGCCCTCCCTCCGCACCTCTACAGCCACCCCGTGCCTCCTCCCGGCCACGCGCCTTCCCCTGCTGGCGCCAGGCGGAGCGCTGAGTGTGGGTCGCCAACCCAGCCCTGTAGCCTCCTCCGAATAACCGACACCTGGCTCCTGGGCCTAAGTGGCCGGTGAGGCAGGATGCAGTCGTGTCGGGGAGCCGCGGCCGGACGCCGAGCCTTCGACAGCATCTGCCCCAACAGGATGCTGGAGCTGCGGGGCCGGCCTTTCAGCAAGCCCGGGAAGCAGGACAAGAAGGTGGGGCTGCGGGCCGGTGCCGGGCAGGGTCCGTACGCTTCGGGTCCCCAGGGCTGATCCATGCTCACCGTTTCTGTGTCTGGCTAGTTCGCCCCTCCGCGGAAGTTCTTTCCTGGTTGCAGCGGCGGCAGTCCAGTGTCGGTCTACGAAGATCGGCGGGACGCGGAGCCCTCTGCGCTGCCAGGTGAGCCTTTGTGGCTCCCACGCGACCCCTCGGGTCCCCCGAACTGGGTGGGTGGGGCACGCGCTGCTCGAAAGAGCTTTCCTTTCCGGGGCTCGGATGTCCTGACGGGGATGCCAGGGGCAAGACCTGGCCGAGAGGTTAAGGGTCCGCCGCGCGTGTCTCCGGTTCTACCCGCTCAGCGCTCACCACCATAGACCTGCAGGACCTCGCCGACTGCTCCTCGCTACTCGGGTCCGACGCGCCGCCTAGTGGTGACTTGGCCACACTGCAGGTATCTCCCCTCACTCTCGAAGCCTAGTGACCCAGATTCAGACTTGGGAGTCAAGGGTTCATTTTCCGCAAAGGCTCATCTCAAGCGGGGAGCGCAGGCACATTTGGCTAGTGGGGCAGACGGAGTGCTGGAATCTCAGTCCGGAGGACCGGAACTTCCTCCCTCCTAGTCCGTGGCGACGGCCGCAGTCTCAGAGCTGCTCTCTGACCAACCGGGGAAAGAGGGGCTCACTTGGAGGACTACCCTCCTGGAAAGGGGTCTCCCGTTCTCCTTCCCACCTTTCCCCTGGAGCTGTGAGAAAGCAATATGGAGATTGTGCACTGAGGAACCAGGCGAGTAGGTGGGAGCAAATTTGAGAGCTGGGCACCTAGTACCTGTCCTGTCAGTGCCCTCAACATTCCCTTCCTGGCTATTCACTAACAATTTTCGTTCCCTGGGTATCTAAGGAGTGTGAAGATTGGAGGATAACTCCTCGATCAAGACTGGAAAAGACGAAAAGAGTTTACATTTAGGGGAAAAGGGACCAAGGACAAAGATCTCTGGAAGAAATCGACAGAAAACGTTCTCTCTGCCGAGATGGGCCTTCAGCAATTGGGCACTTTAAAAAAAGGCATTTTCTCTCCCTGCAAAGGCTCATGTCACTTACCCTCATGGGGCAAAGAGGTATTTTGACTTTTTTACTTTCCTCAAAACCCTATATTCTTACTCCCATCCCATTTCTACCACTTGCCAGGGCTGACACTCCCAAGGTAGACGGTGGAGCCTCCCAGCACTGGTGTCTGGGAAGCCAGAAGCCTGCCTGGGTCACCAATGGGATGTGAAGTGCCCCGGTGGACAGGAGTTCTTGCCTACATGCAGCCTACAGGAAGAGTGCCAGTTCCAGCTTCCTGGCAGCAGGTCCTTGGCACTGGGGTCCCTGGGGAAATGCCCAGCTCTGTAGTCTCCAAAAGATGTGACCACCTCCCAGAACTGAGGTTAGTGGTGGAACACAGCTTTCCAGGCTTCCTCTAAGTGCCTTTAGAAATGGGTTAGAGCCCAGACGGACTCAGGGTAGGTGGCTGCTGAGAGCAGAGATTGTTAAGGCAAGTGGTGAGAGTGGGCATTGCCCTGTAGATGCCATTTTACTTTTCTTATTACATCTGGATGATCAAATAAGGAAAGACAACACTTTGAGCATCTTTCAACTGACCCAGAGGCCCAATGACTCCCTTAGCCCAACATGCTTACTTTGCAAGTAATGAAAACCAAGCAGGCTCTTATTGAATTTTTGCTTAAGGATTCACAACTTAAATTTTACATCATATTCTGTATTAGCCCCCCCTTTTTCCCCTGCCATTGTAACTTGGGGAAATGCCAGATTTGTGTCTAATTAGGAAGGTAGGATTCAAAGTTTCAAGCACAGAGCTCATACCAGATGGCCCAAGAGGCCCAGAACTTTTCCTCAGGAAGTCAGAGCTGGTACAGAAAGAAAAAGATCCCCTTAGAGGAAGATCCCCTGGAAAGACCAGGGCTGGTGCACACTCAGGTCAAATTTCCTAGCCTCCTTCCTGCTGGGTAAGGTGAACAGAGAGAGGAAGCTCTCTAGAAGTATTTCATGCCCAGAATGAGCCAAGGGCCGGGATAGCATTGGAGGAAGCCGTCCCGGGGCTCCATTTTCTGAGTTGGCCTCAAGTCTCCTCGTGGTAAGGGCTTTGGCTGAATCTCTTCTAAAAGGAGGACCTTTCCGCCCTTTGAAAATGAGTCTGGTTTCATTTGAGCCAGCTCCTTCAACCAGAACAGAACTTGTGTTTCAGGATTTGTCTGAGCCCTTGCTAAGCTCCTTTGCCCGATACAGCCTCAGTTCCCAGCTGGTGCTAGAGGCCTCATGGATTGAAGTTTTCCTGCTTGAGGAAAGCTGATGCTTGTGCTTTCTTTGAGGTTAGGGCCAGACTAGGTTCCTCTTCTTAGCAATATTTGAATAGTAAAGAAGAGCTTTGGGGAGAGGAGTATGACTAACACAAAGGAATCAATCAATAATAGTGAAATCAGTAGAGTAGATATTTCTGATGGGCACATTAGATACTTTACTTCACACCATGCGCCTTGAGAAACTTCTTTCCTCTTCTCCAGTGCTGTCTTCATTGGAAGCCAGACTTGCCTTAAAAAGATAAAAGCTAGAGGCACTGAGGTATAGAGGAAAGAAGATTGAAATAGTTACCATCATTGGCCCCAGTTGCATTTCAGAGTTGGCTGACTTGGGGCAATTGAGTTTCTCTAGAGATTCTTTATCAGGAGGGGGAGGGGGTCACTTCCTGGGCGCTGCCTGCTTCCTACTGCCTACACTGGTGTGAAAATTAACATAGGGACTCTGTGTGAAAGACTTGTGTCAACTCTAAATGTCCACGAATTAAGGGAATAAGGATGTTCAGGGACTGCCAGCCTTCTGTCTCCTGCCTCACCCATACAGGCACATTACAGAACCAGGACAGTGTCCGGTTCAGGATGTTGGGGGTGCATCACACTGTGCCTGGGGGGAGGGGGGAGGGGGAGTAAGCTGCTGGCTCACTGATGAACCGAAGAACAATAGGGGCCACACGTGCTGCACGCTGAACGGAAACATTTTCCATAGCATCCCTGCCCCCTCATCATAGCCTACCTTTCCCTTCCTTGGTGGGGAGAAAGTGGTTTAGCTGTGACGGAACCTTGGATATATAGCCTCAAGTCATTTCTTTGCAAGACCCTCCATGCTGTAGGGTCTTGGGAGGAAAGACGGAGTGTACGCACACCCGCTCCCTTATCTTAGGGCGGTAGTTCGCTGGCGGGTCGGATCTAAGTTGAACTGAGGTGCAGAGGGAGCGGAAGAACTCAGCGGACCTCACGGAGGCAGCAGCTTGTCTGGTGGCGGCCCAGTGTGGGGGCGCAGGGGCCGCGGGCGGCAGGAGGCCAGGCCCGGCGGCCAAGACGCTGCACGCGGAAGGACCCACACCTCAAACACAGCCCCGCACAGTCCTTCAGGCGTCCTTCAGGGCCCTCTGGAGTTGGTCCCCGCCAAAGCAGTGTGAGCCTGCTGGGTTCCACGACTGACATCGGGCTTTGATTTTCAGGCTTGGCTGTGAACCAGAGTGCGTGCAGACCTGCTGCCAGGCCCGGGAGGACGCCAATCGGTCTGGAAAGAGTTTCAGACCTGCTGGACTAGACATTAACTAGTTTACACCTCTGGGTTTTTTTCCCCCCAGAACCATCCCCTCCAAACTGCAGCGGACTTTGATCTGCAGGATTTCAGAGACACAGTGGATGATCTCATTTCAGGCAAGTGCAGTCTCCTTGCAGTTAAATAAAGGAGGCAGAGGTGTTCTCCCACTCCGCAAACCACACTAGTTCAGATTTCGTGGTGACGAAGGTGGTAAACCCAGCACCTGTCAGCGTCAGTAACTCATCAGTGGGTCAGGCTCCTGCGTGTCTATGAGACTCCACCCCTCCTCACGGAGAAGATAAATCGCTGCATCTATAGCGCTTTCTCAGTTTGTCGGTTGGAGCTGTAGGAGAGGGAGCCCTACGCTGTGATGTGGTCAGGGAGAGGTTGGGTGACAGGAGTGTATAGAACAGCGTACCTGCGTGACTTCAGACGGGTTTGTCTTGGCCACAGTGGCAGTTCAATTCAGATCAGCTCAATAGGCATATATTGAGCGCCTGCTGTGTATGAAGAAGATATCAGAAAGGGCCTGGGAATCGTAGGGATTGCAGACTGAGGGGGTGCTTTACTTAACAAGGTCTTCACATATACCCGACATCCGTCGTGGAGTTTTGTCCCTGTAGCTAGCTGGGCACGTGTCTGAGGCTGCAAATCTAGCTCCCACTCTTCCTCAGACTCATCCTCTTTGATGTCGCCTCCTCTGACCGGCGGAGACTTTCCCTTCTCTCCTGGCGACGTATTGCCATTTGGGCCCTGTCTCTCTCCGCCGCTGGACCCAAGGGCACTGCAGCCACCGCCGCTGCCCCCTCCAGACGTGCCCCGGCCGGAGCAGTACTGGAAGGAAGTGGCCGACCAGAACCAGAGGGCACTGGGGGACGCGCTCGTTGAGAATAACCAAGTAGGGACACTGGGCTGGCTTCCAGGCATCCTGGGGTGGGGACTGGGCTTGGAGCTCCGGGCGGAAGCGGGGGTTGCAGGAGCAGGCAAGTGTCCCTTTGTAAGTCAAAACTAGTGGATGGGCGGGGCGAGTGCTCCAGCGAGCTTCTATTGCTCCAGGGGCTCCCTTCAGTTTCCATCCTCAGTGTGTGGGAATAATCCTGCCCGACCAGATTTTTAATAGGGATGCCAATGTTTACTGAAGGATTCTCATATGCCTGGTATTGTGCTTATCCATTTACTTTTTCTTCTCATTTAATACTTACAATCACTGAACAAGATAAATTTACTAGTCCCATTTCACAGATTAGGAAACTGAGGTATAGGAAGATTGAACTTTCAGAGGTGGAACCCGGATCTGCTTGTGGCTCAAGTTCGTACTCTATACTCTACCACAACTACATTGAAGACTGAGATACGTTTTGTCCAAGTGCTTTGTAAAACAAACAAACAAAAGTAAAGCAAGATTATTAGTTTCATCAGTGTAAATGCCCTTGGGCCCTCAGTTCCAGATTAGAGGTTAGAATCCCGGTATAACTCCCGCAGAGTGTATAGATGAGACCGACCACAGTGGCCTACCTCTTAATGTGTGGGTTTCCTCCTGCAGCTGCACGTGACACTGACCCAGAAACAGGAGGAGATCGCCTCGCTCAAAGAGCGGAACGTGCAGCTAAAGGAACTTGCCAGCCGGACCCGGCACCTGGCCTCGGTGCTGGATGTAAGTGGGGTGCGGCAGTGTGGGACACCCCAGGACGTCGGAAATGTTCCGGTGCATCTCTCACCCTGTCCCCAGAATTGGTACCCAGAGGGAGTTGGGAGACAGGCGGAGGCTGCTGGGAGCATGCTGAACAACTAACTTGCCGCTCGCGTCTGGGCCCGCCGAGTTCGAAAGGCCCCCAGTCTGCTTTGCGCTCCCGGCACCAGGCGAGTCCAGCTTGCCCAGCTTGCCCCAGCTTGGCGCTCCTCCCCCATCTCTTGTAGAAGCTGATGATCACGCAGTCCCGGGATTGCGGGTCCACAGCCGAACCCCTGCTGCTCAAGGCGACAGCCAAGAGGAGCCTGGAGGAGTTGTTCAGTGCTGCGGGGCAGGATTGCGCGGAAGTGGACGCCATCCTGAGGGAGATTTCCGAACGCTGCGATGAAGCGCTGCGGAGCCGCGACCCCAAGCGGCTCCGGCTACAGCCAGAGCCCGCGAGCAGGGCTGACATGACGGGGAACCTGCACGGCACCTTCCGGGGGCTGAGCACGGACTGCAGCCGCAGCGCGCTAAACCTGAGCCACAGTGAGTTAGAAGAGGACGGCTCCTTCAGCACCCCCATCCGCAGCCACAGCACCATCCGCACCCTCGCTTTCCCCCAGGGCAACGCCTTCACGATTCGGACCGCCAGCGGGGGATACAAATTCCGCTGGGTCCCCAGTTGAGCGGGAATGTGCTTCCCCCAAACACTGCGCTGTGTGTCCGGCCTGAAGCGCCTGGAGGCTGATTGGGAGTAGCTGGAACTGTTCCGGGAACCTGGCTTCTCCGAACTCCCCCTGCTGGGGGGATGCCACCCTGAAACTTTTTATTTTTCCAGGAACAAAATCGTCTCAATAATGATGTATTGCAAAGTCCCGGTATAAAACACTATATTCCCTCCCCTTCCACAGTGTGTGCTGTATGTGTGCGTGTACACACACATATAAATCTCAATTTTAAAAGTATTTATTTTTAGTAGCTTTGAATTATGTGCTTTCAGAGATGCAAAGGGCTTAGAAATCGCTTAGCTATTTTATAATTGTATTGTGCCCTGGTTTTATAAGAAGGGAAAGGAGCCTGTAAGAGATTAAGTAGTTTTCTATAATGAGAAGCATTACTGGAACTTCCCGTCTTTCTCAGTAGCCATTTATAGGTTGTAGGTCTAGAAACCAGGCATCTGGGTGAATGCTTCATTAAGTCACTCAACTTCCCCTGATCCTGGAAGGAGCCTTAATTTTCTTACTGTTGAAAATTTTATTCTGGCTGTCAGAATAAAAAGTTAGGAGAGATAACCAAAACACTTGCATTAGGGCAATAAAGTGGAGAAAAATAAAAATGCTCAGAGGCGGTGGGCTATCTACAAAACAGGTGCTAAACACATTTGTTTGTAATGATCATTCATATAATTTCATAAGATTTATGGTTTATTTTATATTGATTATATATAGTTTTATATGTCTGAACAGAATAACAACACAAAAAGCAAATGTTGTTGATAGAAATATAGTCGTTTTAAGAAAATGGCATATTTCATATGAAAAAGTATATATATTTGTGTGTATGTATGTATGTATATATATATGTATATATGTAATATGTGTATATATCGTATGAATATTTGTGTGTGCACGCACATGCACACATATGCACCAGAAACCAATTGGGAAATCTTGGTAAAAACAAAACTATCTGACTTCCATAGATAAAACTGAGGTGCTCATTCATATCTTCTAATTCTAAGGTTGATCTTCTAAGAAAAACTTACATGTTACAGAGGGCCTTCACTTTGACCGTTTTTCTATTTCCTTGTTTGTGTGGGGTTCCTTTTTCCAGTGGGTTGTGAAATTATGTGAGTGGCGTGTGTCAAGTAGTGATTTGTCCCAACCTTCACCGTTCTCAACAGGAGGGCTATTTCTTGCTTTTGTGGGCTCAGCTTGGGTAAATTTCCAGCCGTGTTCACCACACCACCCATTCTGTCATCTGAGTGGTGATATCAGGTAGCAGGGGAGCCAGGCCGGTGGCAGGACCTGCTCCTCCAGTTTGTCCTATGTGCTGTTATCTGTATTTAAATAGCCATTTAGAAACAAAGCAAAAAAAAAAAAGTGATAAAATACACCACATTTCCTCATATTTTGTCTAACAAATGGACTCTTAAAAAGTACACTGGACACCTGAGAATTCCTTTCATCAGCTTCTATATAAAGTTCCTGCAGTTCAGGTTCAGAAAAAAACAAAAACAACAAAAACCTTGACTTGCCTCCGAGAAATGATCAGCAGAAAGTCACTGACAAATAAAGAGCAGGCAACCCTGCTCCTGTTTTCCCAGTACAGAGAAGAAGGAGACCCCTGGGTTAGTGCTGAGCATCAAGGAGCTGGTGTCTGTGTCAAAACAACTCTTCTTCAGCAATTTCAACATTTTTTTAAAATTTATTTTTGAGAGATCATGAGCAGGGTAGGGGCAGAGAGAGAGAGAGACACACATAGAATCGGAAGCAGGCTTTAGGCTCTGAGCTGCCAGCACAGAACCCAATGTGGGGCTTGAACCCACGAACTGTGAGATCACGACCTGAGCTAAAGTCAGACGCTCAACCAACTGAACCACCCAGGCGCCCCCCTTCTTCAGTATTTTCAAAGCTGTTGGAGTAACCAACAGTTTCTACTTACATTGCAGTGTAGACTCCCCTAAGAACACATTTACAAGAGTCAGAGACCTTACGATACCACTAATTTTTTTATTCTGTAGCTTAAAATGTTTTCCTTTTTACTTTTCTTATTGGAGTTGTTTTTTGAGAAAATGATAAACTTTAAAAATTCCTATAGCTTTAATTGATTATTAATGTTGGTATACACTTGTAGGCAATCAAATCTCATCTGCCTATTGTAAATCTTCAACTTCACTTAATTCCAAGGGAAATAATATGCTGCTCAACTTTTAAGATATGACACAGACGATGTGGCTTCTGTTGACAGATGGATGTGCCACTTGGTTTGACATGAAGTAGGGATGGCCAGCTCGTGCTCGTCAGCACGCAGGGCCGTGCAGATGTGCTGCAAAATCAAAGTCCCTTACCTACTTGGAGGCCTCCGCTCATGATTTGGTGTGAATGAAAGGACATTTATAAAGCTATGACCCATATTGGGGATCTTCTCCTTGTGAATATTAACATTTGAAGAAATACAAGAATCCAAAAACCTTACTGTTGACTGGCTTTCATCATCACTGTATTTGGGGACAGCAGGTAGGAGGGAGGGAGATGTTTCCCAAATATCACTGTTAAAACAGCTGTCATGCTCCCCATGAGTGTCGATTAATTTGGTGTCACTGAAGATTAGAGTACATAGCATAGAACAAAGAAATAAGTGAGAGATTTTTTTTTAACAAACCAAAAATTAATCTTTCCCTAAACACAGAAAATTAACAAATCATCTACTATTTGAAACCAATACACATATAGAGTTACTTCTAAACATAAAGGTTTATGGGCTGTCTGGGTGGCTTAGTGGGTTAAGTGCCCAACTTTTTTTTTTTTTATGTTTATTTATTTTGGGAGAGAGAGAGAGAGAGAGAGAGAGAGCATGAGCAGGAGAGGGACAGAAAGAGGAGAGAGGAGACAGAGAATCCCAAGCAGGCTGACAGTATAGAGTCCTACACAGGACTTGAATCCACAGACCAAACCCACAAACTGTGAGATCATGACTTGAGCAGAAACCAAGAGTCTGTTACTTAACCGACTGAGCCACCCAGGATGGGTGCTAGAATCTGACTCTTGGTTTTAGCTCAGGTCATGATCTCACAGTTGGTGAGTTCGAGCCCTTTGTTGGGCTCTGCGCTGAAAGGGGAAGCCTGTTTGGGATTCTCTCTCCCTCTCTCTCTCCCTCTCTCTCTCTAAATAAATGAACATTTTTAAAAAACATGAAAGTTTAATCTTTTTATTTATTAATTTTTTAAAATGTTTATTATTTATTTTTGAGAGGGAGAGAGAGCAAGAGCACAAGCAGGGGAGGAACAGAGAGAGGGAGACACAGATTCCGAAGCAGGCTCCAGGTTCTGAGCTGTCAGCACAGAGCCGGACTTGGGGCTCAAACCCATGAACTGTGAGATCATGACCTGAACCAAAGTGGGAGGCTTAACCAACTAAGCGACCCAAGTGCCCCAAAAGTTTAATCTTAATGTCTCCATCTTCCCTACAAATCTTTAGATTTTATAAAAATATTTGAGTAAGAAAGTATAAGAGTATAAGACCTTAGAAAACAAGAAAACCTGATATAACTAATGTAAAATGAGTCTTGAGGGTTGCACTGTATTTCTTTCATCTTAAACGACTGAATCAGGGAAGGAATTTAAGCAAACATGAATGTGGATACCACATTCACTCTGATTCATATATTTATATTAAAATACGTTATTTTAATTTTTATAACATCATATATTGTACTGTATTAAAATAGTAATACACATTTATTGTAGAAATGAACAATAAATCCAGGCATTTAACACTTCACTAATTTAACCAGTATATACCCAATACCTGCTGTGTGCTAGGTATTGAGTATATACTGGTAAGTACAACAGGTGTGGAGTGCCCCTTTGGAGCTTAGAAGCTAGGGAGTGAGACAAACGTAACCTGCAAACACATAAATATGTAGTTTAAAATTGAAGTAGGTGCCTTGATGAAAAAAGAGATCAGACATAGAGAATAACAGTGGAAAATCCACTTACATAAGGGAACTTGGAGACCACACCTTGGAGAAAGAAGCTTTAAGTATTAAATTTGAACTTTTATCAAAGCAATATACACATGGTTAAAAAAAAAGTTAGAGAACTTATATGAGGAAGTAAGGATCTACCTTTTCCATTGTCACTGTACTCACCAGATGCAACCATTTTTTTTAAATCTCTTTTGGCTGTTTACTTTGCTAGTTGCATACATATGATAAAGTCACTGGTTTTTAACACTCTCATTAGAATTCCCTGTCGAGGTTTGGAAACAGTACCAAACATGTGCGCTTTACCTGCAAAAGTTCTACTTTAACTCTCTGGGATTGCATCAACATTTAATTCTGCTTTGGTTAAAGAACACAGTTCAGGTCATGATCTCACGGTCCATGGGTTTGAGCCCCACATCAGGCTCTGAGCTGACAGCTTAGAGCTTGGAGCCTGCTTTGGATTCTGTGTCTCCCTCTCTCTGCTCCTCTCTCATTCATGCTGTCTCTCAAAAAAAAAAAAAAAGTTAAAGAGAACTTGCTATTTAGGATTTGGATCTCTTGAAATCTACTGAGATTTGTTTAATGGCATGCTTGTGTTCTAAATTGGTGCGTATAACATATAATTTGAAAAGAATGTGTAATTTCAAGTTATTGAGTGCAGTCTTCTTTAAATGTTGATTAAGGTGGTTGATATTTTTGTTCAGATCATCTATATCCTTACTGATTTTTGCTTTCTCTCTCTTAACAAATACTATTAAAATCCTCAACTGTAATTTTGGAATTGTCTATTTCTTCCTTTCATTCTGTTAATTTTTATTCACATAAGGTGAAGTTTATTAGGCACATATATTTATAATTATTATATATATTTATATGAATTGGCCCTTTCTATTATGACGGTGTTTCCATTTATCTGTGGTCACATCCTTGTCTTGAAGTCTACTTTGCCTGGTATTCACACACACACACACACACACACACACACACACACACACACACATATAGTGTGTGTATCAAGTATTTTTTCTTTTATTTTATTCCCAACTTACCTGTTATCTTTATATTTAAGATATGTAGAGGGGCGCCTGGGTGGCTCAGTCGGTTAAGCCTCCGGCTTCGGCTCAGGTCAGATCTCACTTACGTGGGTTCGAGCCCCGCGTCAGGCTCTGTGCTGACAGCTAGCTCAGAGCCTGGAGCCTGCTTCCGGTTCTGTGTCTCCTTCTCTCTCTGCCCCTCCCCCTCTCATGCTTTGTCTCTCTCTGTATCAAAAATAAATAAAAAACATTAAAAAAAATAAAAAAATAAAATTAAAAAAAAAAGATATGTAGAGAGCATATATGAGGCTCTTGCTTTTGTATCCTGCAGACAATATCAGCCTTTTTATGTAATGTTTAGTTCACTTATGTTTAATGTAATTATTGTTACAGCTGAACTTAACTGTGCTGTTTTGCCATCTGCTTTTTATTTGTCTTATATATACTTACTCTTGGTTCCTCTGTTCCTTCTTATTTGCTTTCTCTTAATAATAGTTTTTAGTATTCCATTTTAATTTCTCTGATGGCCTTTTAGCTGTATCTTTTTGCATCTTTTAAGTAGTTACTAATCTAGGGATTAAAATGTGCCTCTTCAGTTTATTACAATCTACTTACTGTAGAGTGACTACAGATAAAAGTTCTAAAACTCTGAACAGTATAATTCTGATTATCTCCTTATCCTTCTGCTACTTTTATATACATTTCATCAATATGTATAACTATACACATATAAACCTAACAATTCAGTGTCTCTATCCCCATAAAAATTCTCATCTATGAAAAAGCTCACCTTCAGATAATAGTGTACTAGAAGTTCTAGCCAGTTTAATAAGGTAAAAAAAGAAATAAAAGTCATAAGCATCAGAAAGGAGGAAGTAAAACAAATGAAGGTGGTTTCATTTTTACTGCAGGTGAGCTAACTTCTCCAGAAACAATATTCAATTTCCTGAAAATTCTAAAAAAGAGCTAGTCATTTAGATTCTGAATACATATTCTGAATCTGACTTAACTTTTTACTTCATTTTTCTTTTACTTTTCTTTAGTATCAACAAGATGCAGACATAAATAAGTTGAACAGATAGACATTATCTGTTTAGACTATGACATTTTGACACAATTTGCTTTGGCCTGACATATGTAATATCTCTATGTATTTTTACATAGACTCTTGGGATAGTTTTAGGTTTACAGAAAAACTAAGATATATGGAGTTCCCAGATATCCCCTGGAATACAGTTTTCCATATTAGCATGTTAGTATAGTACATTTGTTAACAACTAATGAGCCTTATGGATAAGTTATTATTAACAAAAGTTCACACTTTATTCAGATTTCCTCAGTCTTTACCTTATGTCCTCTTTCTGTCCCAGGATCCCAGCCAAGATACCATGTTTAGTTGTTATGATTCCTTATACTTACTTTGGGGCAGTTTCTAACCCTTTTTGTTTTTCACGCCCTTAACAGTTTTAAAAAGCACCGGTCAGGTGTATTTTTAAATGTCCCCTCTACTGAAATGTATCTAATGTTTTTCTCATGATTAGAGCAGGATAATGTGTTGTTCTGGAGGAAGGTCCTATAGGTAAAGTTCCACTTTCATCATATCATAACACATTCTATCCACATAACTTATGACTGTCATGTTCATCAGGTCCCTTCACTATAAGGTGACTCAAGAAATGAGGAGTTGTACAGTCCCTCCCTTGGGGTGGAGTACCTATATACATTACTTGGAGTTCTCCACGAGAGATTTGTCTCTGTCCCCCACTTGTATCTTAATGCTGTTGCTCCCTGTCTTCACCCATCTATCCATCCTTTCATCTACTCATCCATCCATCCTACCAGTGTTTCTTTTTAAAGTGAAACAAAGAAAATAGTAAAAATTATCTTGTTCAGTAAGACTCCATATTCTTTTGAAATCTAAATTGGCATGTCTTTTTTTATTAACTTAAAGTATTATTATTTATTTTTAAATTCCAGTGTAGTTCATATACAGTGTTGTATTAGGTTTAGATGGACAACACAGTGACTGAACAATTCCATATATTTCTCAGCCATCAATGCTCATCAGGATAAGTGTACTCTTTATCCCCTTGACCTATTTCACCCACCACCTACCTTTTGGTAACCCTCTATTCTCTATAGTTAGGAGTCTGTTTTTTGATTTCTCTCTCTCTTTCTCTTTCATTTTGTTTCTTAGATTCCACATATGAATAAAATCATATGGTACACGTCTTTCTCTGTGATGTCTTATTTTTTGTCCGTGCCCAAACAAAACTGAGCAAAATAATGTTATTATGTTTGCTTTCATTTGGCTTTTACCTGAAGCTTTACAATGAGGTTTTCTATACCTTATTATTATTCATTTTTGTGTATTTAGTTTAGTGTATATACTAATACCCTTATTACAGTTGAAGGAAAAAAATGATTCAACCCCATTAACTTCTCATAGCAAATCAATGAATGAAACTGCCTCTACTATTGATTCGTAGGTTTGTCTCCACTTCAATAGTCTTGTTATATTTAGTTTCTCTTCATAAATGTTAACTTTTTTTTTTTTTAATGTCGTATTTACTTTTGAGAGAGAGAGACAGAGTACAAGAGGGGGAGGGGTAGAGAGAGAAAGGGAGACACAGAATCTGAAGCAGACTCCAGGCTCTGATCTGTCAGCACACAGCTCGATGCGGGGCTTGAACCCACAAACTGTGAGATCATGACCTGAGCCCAAGTTGGACGCTAAACCGACTGAGCCACCCAGGCACCCCAGTAAAATTTAAGACTTTAAAGAAATAATCCTTCCTATCTTGCTTTCTCTAGTTTAAACTTTTCCTGTCTTTGAATAATAAAATTTAAACATAATATACTGGAGGGAAGAAATTAGGGCTAGATTTTTCTGCAATGCTTAGGAAAACCATCAATTAGCAAAAACTAAAAAGTAAAATCAGAATTTTACTTTGACAACAAGATGAACATGAGTATTGAACAAATAAAACATAAAATAGCAAATTCAATGGTGAATAAAGAAATTTTCAGGTGTTACTACTTAGAGAAACATTAGCTTTAGGTTCTTTGTTTCTGGATTAAAAGCAAGACATGTTTGCATTTAAATTTGGAAAGTTTTGCGGATACCTATTTTCAAGAGTAAACACTCCACGGTAAGTAGCTCTACCGTAATGCATGTGCACCAGGAACGGAGTCCTCTGCTACGTGCAGGGAATGGAAAGATGAGAATGCACGAGGGCACTTGGCAGGAGAGCGAGGCTGAGGGAACGGGGTTACGTGTTAAGCTTACCTTCATGGAAATGTTAAAATGAATTCAAAGTTGCTAAGTGAATAATTTACGTTGTGGTGTAAAGAAATTCAAACATCTAAAAGTCACATCTATAACAGGAAAATGGCTTTTGTTTCAGAGTTTAGTTTAAAAAGTGATAGACTCGAGAAGTATTTCATCTTCTGAGCCCAATACTTAAAGAGCACCTGAAAGCCAGCTACGTGATGGCACAAAAATATTTAATAGCTTGATACTGGAGGGAAAAAAGCTTGTAGTTAGATTGAAAACCTTTCAACTATATGGAACGTCTAGATCAAATTAGAATGACAGATTAAAGTTGTCCAAATACAAAAAACACAAACTTGTTTTTGTTATACATAAACAATAATGTCCTTATTCTATGAAATGTATACTTATTGGCATTCTTATAGAATCTGCTTTGGTATATAATACTGACAGGATTTTCAGCTCATCAGGTAAATTAAATAGTGGCTCAACAGAGGTTTGTTTTTATTTAATTTATTTAATTTTATTTAGTTACAGTGAGAAAATTTTGACTGAACACAAGATATTGTCCAGGATGGTATCTATGAATAGCTATTGGCTCTACTCATTTAGAGTAAAAGTACCTGAAGAGATTCTTTTTTTAATTAAATGTTTATTTGTTTTTGAGAGAGGTGGGGGGCCGAGCGAGGGGGAACAGAGGATCTGAAGCAGGCTCCATGCTGAGGACAGAGAGCCTGACAGGGGCTCAGACTCACAAACTGTGAGATCATGACCTGAGCCAAAGTTGGATACAACCGGCTAAGCCACCCAGATGCCCCAGAGATTCTCTTTGAAAAAAATTTTTTTAAATGTTTTTCATTTATTTTTGAGAGACACAGTGAGACAGCGTGAGCAGGGGAGGGACAGAGCGGGAAAGAGACACAGAACCGGAAGCAGGCTCCAGGCTCTGAGCTAGCTGTCAGCACAGAGCCCGACGCGGGGCCTGAACCCACAAACCGTGAGATCATGACCTGAGCCGAAGCCGGATGCTCAACTGACTGAGCCACCCAGGCGCCCCTTTTTTTTTAAAAAGTGCAGTTTAGTTGACATATATTAAATTAGTTTTAGGGGTACAATATAGTGATTCATTACACGCATCAACAATTACATACATCATGAAATGCTTACCACAATAAGTATATTATAATATTATTGCTTCTATTCCCTATACTGTACTTTTCATCCTCAAGACTTACCTATAACTGCAAGTCTGTGCTTCTTAATCTCCTTCACCCATTTTACCCATTCCCTTACCCTTTCCTTGTTGTTCTCTGTATTAACATGTGTTTTTCTGTTTGTTGTTTGTTCATTTGTTTTTTAGATTCATTTTTTAAATGTTTATTTATTTATTATGAGACAGAGAGAGAAGGAGAGTACAAACAGGGATGGGGGCAGAGAGAGAGAGGGAGAGAGAGAGAATTCCAAGCCAGCTCCACTCTGTCAGTGCAGACCCTGATGCAGGGCTTGATCTCACAAACCGTGCTATCCTGACATGAGCTGAAATCAAGAGTCAGACGACTAAACCAACTGAGCCACTCAGACTTCCCAGTTTTATCTTAGATTCTTTTACCTTGAAAAGTTCTAAAGAAAACTGTCCAAAAAGAAGAGAATCTACAGTCTACGAAGTAAATCATACATAAATTACAGACAATTGTATGCATGTCTACAGGCAGATGACAAAGGGCCTATAGCCTCAGTGTGTATTTGCGGTTAACAACTCGTCATTTCTCAGGAGGGTGAGGACATAGCCCCTGGTCAGACTGCTTCATTTAACCTGTCCTTGATCCAGCCTCTTCTTTAAAAATCTTCCTCTTTTGTGTCATTCTCTGCCCATTTCTGTATTTCTTGATCATCTATACTGGACCATGTGATACTGATTAGTTCTTTGTATCTGAATTGATATGCTAACTGCAGAATTCACAGTCTGTTTACATTTGCTCTAAAGTTTAGTCTTTCAAATTTAGATTTTCCACCTCAGAGAGACTCTATTTATTGCACCCTATAGTGCTGGCTGTTTCTAGGGTTGTTTCCCATTATGCCAATTTATGTGATATATGAAATGTAGGGAGTGTGATGCTCCCTTCATTGACATACATTCTACTTGGAAGAGCTTCTTAATACTTATGCATACCTTCTGTGAAATGACTGACATAAAAGAACGTCAGGAGTGCAATTCAGCATACATTTTTGGAACACCTCTGCTATGCTGCTAAAGTCTCCAAGATGAAAGAAACCAAAATCCTGTTCTCAGGAGCTTGGTCTTTCCCAGGTTAGGGTCTTTCCCATATTACTACCGGTTTAAGTCTTGATTTTCTAAGTTTTATTTATTTATTTTTTTAAATGTTTATTTATTTTTGAAAGGGAGAGAGAGAGAGATTGAGATTGATTGATCTCAGGCAGGAGAGGGGCAGAAAAAGAGGGAGAGAGATTCTCAAAGAGTCTCCACCCTGTCAGTGCAGAGCCCAGAAGTGGGGCTTGATCTCACGAACTGTGACATCATTACCAAAATCAAGAGTCAGCCACTTAACTGACTGAGCCACCCAGGGGCCCCTAAGTTTTAGAAATAATCATATCATGGCATATTAGTAAAAGATACTCAACATCAGTAACCATTAGGAAAATGCAGATCAACACCATAATGGAATAGACACCACTTCACGCTTACTGGGGTTGCTATAATAAAAAGACAGATAAAAAGGGTTGGTGAGAATATGAAGAAATTAGAGTCCTCTTATAATGCTGATGGCAATGTAAAGTGGAAGTGTCACTTTGGAAAACAGTTTGGCAGTTCCTTAAAGGTTAAACACAGAGACACTATATGATCCAACAATTCTACTTTTAGATATCTACCCCAGAGAAACAAAAATATGTCCATACAAAAACTTGTGCATGAATGTTCATAGCAGCATTATTCATATAGCCAAAAGGTAGAAACAACCCAAATGTCTACCATCTGATAAGTAAATACAATACAGTATGTCCATGCAATAGAACGTGGTCCAGCAATAAAAAAGAATAAAGAGGGCGCCTGGGTGGCTCAGTGGGTCAAGTGTCCGACTTCGGCACAGGTCACGATCTCCTGGTTTGTGAGTTGGAGCCCAATAAATGTTAGCTATTATTTGCAGAGACCTCTAACATTCTTAAAGTACTCTTTCAAACATTTTCTCACTTGTTGATACAAGTACTCGGGAAATGTACATTCTGTCTGCCTCAGTAAAATTTAAGCAGCTTGTTTTTGACCCTCAACACTGCCAATGTCTGTCATGCTCCTTACCCTTCCTTCAGTTCGTGATGCCCAGGATTTATCTCTATTTCATTCTTGCTTTTACCTAATTTCTGCTAAGATGTCAATAAATATCACTTAATAATGTGATGAAGCCAAGGAATTTCCACGTTAAAAGAGAGATCTTAAAAACCAAAAGAACTTGTAGAATCTAAAGGGAAGGTGACTCTCCAATTGTATCCTTATGTATAATTATGTATCAATTAGGGAGGCAGCCTGACCTGCCCACTCTGTGCTGGGAGCTGATTTTTGTGATGAATAGCCTGCGATTTAGTCTGTGAATTCGGTCTGTTTTTAAATTGGCTGAAAAGTCTGAAAAATGTATGAAATCTCTCATATACAATTTCTACATTTTTAGTCCTTATGCTAATAAAGATCCTACAATTTCCTTTAATTCTGAGAATTTTATTACAAAATGAAGCATTTTTCTTGACAAAATCAATGACTGCAAATAAAAAGAGTAACAAAACACCTGTATTACCTCTGCTTTGATGAGGACTTCATTTTTGTCTATATGAACATACAAATACATACTTTAAAGAACAGAAATCATACCCATTGTGCACTCATTTTTTCCTACCCAACAATATGATTCTTTTGTGACTTTTATTTCTGAAATATTTTTTAAAGCTAAACTCTACACTCAAGTAAAACAAAAAGAAATAAGCCATTCAAATTGGGAAGAAAGAAGTAAAACCTTCAGTATTTGCAGATGACAGATACTCTATATAGAAAACCCATGGGGCCCCCGGATGTCTCAGTTGATTAAGGGTCGGGCTTCGGCTCCAGTCATGATCTCACAGAGTGAGTTAGAGCCCTGCATCAGGCTCCGTGCTGACAGCTCAGAGCCTGGAGTCTGCTTTGTATTCTCGTCTTCCTCTCTCTCTGTCCCATCCCCACTCGCACTCTGTCTCTGCCTCTCTCTCCCTCTCTCAAAAATAAACATTAAAAAAAAATTTTTTTAAACCCCAAAAGACCACCAAAAATTCAATAAAGTCTCAGGATACAAAATCAAAGTCAATGTACAGAGACCTGTTGCATTTCTTTTTTTTTTTTTTTATTAATGTACTTATTTTGAGGAAGAAAGAGAACATGAGCAAGAAAGGGGCAGAAAGAATCCTAAGAAGGCTCTGCACCGTCAGTGTAGAGCCTGATAATGGGTTCAAACTCATGAATGGCAAGATCATGACCTGGGGTGAAATCAAGGGTCAGTAAACCACTTAACTGACTGAGCCACCCAGGTGCCCCTAGGCTGCATTTCTATACACCAATAATGAGGCAGCAGAAAGAGAAATCAAGGAATCAATCCCATTTACAATTGCACCAAAAACCATAAGATACGTAGAAATAAATGTAACCTTAGAGGTAGAAGATCCGTGTTCTGAAACTATAAAACACTGATGAGTGATAGGTGGTAGGAGGGCACGTGTTATGATGAGCACTGGGTGTTGTATGTAAGTGATGAATCACTGAATTCTACCCCTGAAACCAATATTGCATTTAATGTTAACTAACTAGAATTTAAATAAAAATTTAAACACACACACACTCATGAAAGAAACTGAAGATGACACAAAGAAATGGAAAAACATTACATACTCATGGATTGGAAGAAAAAATATTGTTAAAATGTCTATACTACCCAAAGCCACACACATTGATGCAATCACTATCAAAATACCACCAGCCTTTTCCACAGAGCTAGAAGAAACAATCCTAAAATTTGTATGGAACCACAAATGACTCTGAACAGCCAGAGTAATCTTTTATTTTTTAATGTTCTTTGTTTATTTTTGAGAGACAGAGAGAGACAGTGAGAACAGGGGAGGGTCAGAGAGAGAGGCTGATACATAATCTGAAGCAGGCTCCAGGCTCTGAGCTAGCTGTCAGCACAGAGCCCGACGCGGGGCTCGAACCCACAAACCATGAACCCACGAACCATGAGATCATGACCTGAGCCAAAGCCGGACGCTTAACTGACTGAGCCACCCAGGCTCCCCCAGCCAAAGTAATCTTGAAAAAGAAAAACATAGCAGGAGGCATCACAATTCCTGACTTCAAGTTATACTTCGAAGCTGTAGTGATAGAGGCAGTCAACTGGCACAAAAACAGATGGATTGGAGCACCTGGGTGGCAGAGTTGGTTGAGTGTCTGACTCTGGGTCTTGTCTCAGGTCATGATCTCACAGTTTGTGAGTTTGAGCCCTCCATTGGGCTCTCTGCTGATGGTGAGGAGCCTGATTGGGATTCTGTCTTTCCTTCTCTCTGCCACTCCTATGCTTGTGGTCCCTCTCTTGTAAAATAAATAAATAAACTTAAAAAGACAACAACCAGAAACGTAGATCAGTCGAACAGAATAGAAAACACAGAATTGGACCCACAATGTATGCTCAATTCATCTTCAACAAAGCAAGAAAGAATAGCCAATGGAAAAAAGACAGTCTCTTCAACAAATGGTGTTGGGAAAACTAGACAGCAAAAATTGAAACTGGACCACTTTCTTACACCATGCACAAAAATAAATTCAACATGGTTGAAAGACCTAAATTTGAGACAGGAAACTGTCAGAATATTAGAGGAAAATACAGGCAATAAACTCTTTGACATTGGCTGTAGCAATTTCTTACTAGATATCTTTTGGGAAAGGGAAACAAAAGCAAAAATAAATCATCAGGACTTTATCAAGATAAAAAGCTTCCATACGATAAAGGAAACAATCAATAAAACTAAAAGGCAACTGATGGAATGGGAGAAAATATTTGTAAATGACATATCTGATAAAAGGTTAGTATCCAAAATCTATAAAGAACTTATCAAACTCAACACCCAAAAAACAAATAATCTGGTTAAAAATTGTCAGAAAACATAAATAGACATTTTCCCAAAGAAGACATCCAGATGGCTAACAGACACATGAAAAGCTGTTCAACATCACTCATCGGGGAAATACAAATCAAAACCATGATGAAATATCCTCTCACACCTGTCAGAATGGCTAAAATTAACAACCCAGACAACAACAGATATTGGCAGGGGTGTGGAGGAAGGGGAACTGTCTTACACTGTTGGGAATGCACACTGGTGCAGCCACTCTGGAGAACAGTATGGAGGTTCCTCAAAAAGTTAAAAATAGAACTACCCTATGATTCAGCAATAGCACTATTAGGTATTTACCCAAAAGGTACAAAAATACTGATCAGAAGGAATACATGCATCCCGATGTTTATAACATCATTATCAACAATAGTCAAACTGTGGAGAGGGTCCAAATGCCCATTGACTGATGAATGGATAAAGAAGATCTGGGGTGTGTGTATATATGTATACATGCATGTACATATATACATACACATAATGGAACATATATATTAGAATATATATAATGGAACATTACCCAGATATCAAAAAGGAAAATTTTGCCCTTTGCAACAAGGTGACTAGAACTAGAGTGTATCATGCTAAACAAAATAAGTCAGAGAAAGACAAATGCCATATGAATTCATTTATATTTGGAATTTAAGAAACAAAACAGATGAACATGGAGGAGGGGAAAAAAGACAAGTCAGGAAACAGACTCTTAACTATAGAGAACAAACTGAAGGTTACTGGAGGGGGGTGGGTGTGGAAATGGGTGAAATGGCTGATGGGTTTAATACCATGGGAAGACACTTGTTGTGATGAGCACGGGCTGTCATATGTAAGAGATGATGAATCACTAAATTCTACACCTAAAGTTAATATGCTGTATGTTGACTAACTAGAAGTTAAATAAAAACTTGAAAAAAATCATCATAGTGAAACATGACCAAAAAAAAAAAAAAAAAGAAACACATTCTACCTACTGAGTCAACCAGATGCTCCATATTTCTGAAATATTTTAATGACTCCATCTCAATATACAGATGTGGAATGATTTGTTTAAGCGATACCCTACAGCTGGGTATTTAGCATATCTGCATGGGATAATAAATATTCTACAATTATTTCCAAAATAAGCAAAGTGCTAGGAATTTAAGGGAAGTAAGGCATTTCTTCCCATTTTCAGCCTTGGGGGCCTTTGTAATGGTGGTACAGTTTGGAGTTCTATAACAAAAGATATATATTGAAACCTGAGGATTCAGAGGGGAGTAAACAAAGCATTGAGAAATCAGAATTGAAATTATTTAATCTTAAGAAGAGAATGCTTACAGATAACTATATACTTATTTATATATAAAGACTATCCTATAAGTACCTTGCATTTTATTTCATCACACTCACAGTCTATGAGTATGGGATTATTGTTGTGTATATCTCTACTTTTAGCTGGAGAGTACCAGAGGCATTTCATTTTAATCTGTTTACTCTGTTTACTACTCCGTAGTGTGTGCTGTTTGAAAAATAAAAATCTGTTGAAGAGGAGTTGAATGTAATTATGACATTTCAAAGGAAGAGATACTTTAGTTTTGCCTACAGTGACTTTGCTAATTTCCATAAACTTCTAAGGGAAACTACCAGCCATATGACTCTGTAAATACTACTAGTATGCTACTGTGTTTCCTATTCCCATGAAGAAGAATTTAAGACTTTGCCTCATCGTCTTACTCTAGTAAATCAGGTTCTTGCATATAATATTACTGGAATGTAAACACAATTGTGTTGAAATTATGACCCACTTGCTAATTTGAACTGTATGAAAGGTTAATAAAATGCTTCTGTATTTACACAGGTATGTTTGCTTACTGGGTAAGCATAGTTGGAAATGATTCATTTTTTTAAAGTTTATTTATTTATTTTGAGAGAGAGGGAGTGCATGTATGCAAGTGGGGGAGGGGCATAGAGAGAGAGAATCCCAAGCAGGCTGCTTGATGAGAAGCTCAATCCCAAGGACACTGAGATCATGACCAGAGCTGAAATCAAGAGTCCGATGCTTAAGTGGCTGAGCCACCCAGGTGCCTTGGAAGTGTTTCACTTAAGTGTGATGATCCGACAGCCTTCTGGTGCAGCTGAGGGGTAAATTTTCATAATAGTTATACAAATCAGGCTTCCTGGGTGCTTGCTGACTAAATATCTGGGCATAAAGCTGTGGAATCTCTACAGAAAAATTAAGAGACAGCCATGGCACAGAGCCAATCCATATATGTATTCAAATTACGTGGTTGCAAAGTGAAAGTTGGTGAGATTTTGCTGGCATGTTGAGTAGTAAGGTAACTGTAAACTTTCAGGTTGTTTGAGTCACAATTTATCATATTTGATGACAAAATAATTTAGGAGGCTTGTGGATCTTAAACTAGGTCCGAGTCTTGTCAGAGCTGGTTGGGGTTTGTTAACAGGACACAGAAAATGTCCTTAATGAGATCTTCCTTCCATTTCCATTTTCTTCCCTTTCCCTTTCTTTGTCTTTTCTTTTTCTTTTTCTTCTTCTGGCAGGTAACAAAATAAAGGCTCTTATTTAGTCAAATCTCTAGTTAATGAAGACAAACATCATATCTTATCTCCTCATAAGAGTTTATAAACTCTTAATTTCCCAGTAAAATCAAGTAGGTTGGAATTGTGGGCATTAAACATTCTTTTAAACTGGTTTCTTTCTTTATTCTACTGACATAGTTTGTAGAAAAGTGCTTAAAATGTATTTAAAGTGCTTAGGACAGTGGCTAAACATAGCTGGCATTCAATACGCTTTAGGTATTAGTGTTTTTTTGTAAAGAAGACAATATCTTAGTGTAAAAACTTACAAAGTTAATGGGCACAGTTATAATAGACAATTTTAAGTTTAAAAGGAAGAGTCAAAATGAAAGAAAAACAGCAATTAGGATTATGAAAGGCATCAAACAACCAAGATGCATGTTATGTTGTATTTTTTAAAATCTAATAATATAGTCCTATAGTTCCTGAATAAGCTGTATAGTGAACAGGTCTAATTATTCTTCCTTGTTCACAGTGCCACCTTCAGGACAGAGAAGTTTACTTAATTTAGTGCAAGTGCACTACATGCTGGATTGAGCTAGGTCAAGTACCTAAAGATCAGGCATAATAAAGACAATGTATATTTTAATTTAACTGATTATCAAGAGAATGTCGACTCTGATTCTTTCCATCTGACTGTGTTCAAGGCAGAAGACCAATCTGTGAACTTCTAAATTTTGATGTGGGAAATTTAAAAATTGATTAGAAATGAATGCATAGGATTTATAATTTATTTTGGAATACCATACTTAGATAATAATGTGCAAATCATGCAATTATTACATCATCATCAAGGGATTAAAATTTTTTTTAATGTTTATTTTTGAGAGAGAGAGAGAGAGAATGGGGGAGGGGCAGAGAAAGAGGGAGATACAGAATCCAAAGCAGGCGCCAGGTTCTGAGCTGATGTGGGGCTCAAACCCACAAACTGTAAGATCATGCCCTGAGCAGAAGCTGGACACTTAACTGACCGAGCCACCAGGTGCCCCATCACCAAGAGATTTAACAGTCTTCCTTGATATTTTGTTCCTTTAACCAGTCTCAGAAGGAAGTACTCCATGGGCACCGGGGTGGCTCAGTCAGTTAAATGTCTGACTTCAGCTCAGGTCATGATCTAGTGGTGAGTTAGAGCCCCGCCATCGGGCCCTGCGCTGATAGTATAGAGCCTGGAGCCTGCTTCAGATTCTGCGTCTCCCTCTCTGCCCCTCCCCTGTTCCCGCTCTGTCTCTTTCTCTATCAAAAATTGATAAACATTTTTAAAAATTAAAAAAAGGGAAATATCCCATTTTGAGTAAAAACTAGAGTTAAGTAATTACTTCTAGTACTTAAAATAGTACCCAGTCCAGGAATAAATGGTTGAAGAAGCTGAAGTAGGTCAGATCAACAGCCCGACAGAGGAAAAGGGGGAGAGCCATTAGAACTATTAAAAACAAAAAAAAAGAACTACTAGAAGTGTCTAGGGCTACACTGTCCAATGTGGTAGCCATTAGCTATTGAGGACTTGAAACGCAGATAGTATGAACTGAGATGTCCTGTAAGTGTAGAATATATACAGCATTTTGAAGACTTAATAGAAAAATTCATAAAATATCTCATTAATATTTTTATATGGATTACATGTGGAAATGATGTGTTGTATGTATTAGGTTAAATAAAATATATTATTTAAATTAATATCACTGACTTATTTTTACCTTTCTTAGTATGTCTACTAGGAGGTGTAAAATTATGTATAAGGCTTGCATTATCTTTCTACTAGGCAGTGCGTTCTAGGGCATGCGAATCAGTGTGGCAGCAGTACCCACGACAGGTTTACTGAGCACACACCATGTGCCCAGCACGTACTAAGTGCTGATAAGATTTTCAAGTAAAGTTCCATGAGCACTTGTGTTCCTACCTGGATATTAAAGCTGGGGGATCAAATAATTGCCCCAAACACTACAGATAGCCAGTGGAGGGGGGTGGTTCAAACCGAATCTGGCTGGACTCCAGAGCCCACTTCTGTAATACCCACACTCTTCTAACTCCTGGGAAACCCTTTACTTAAAATTACATAAGAGCCAGGTAGAGAAGGTAGAGATTTTAATCCAAACGTTCAGGTCTATAGCAGGGAAAAATGAGGCTAAGAGAAGTCAAGTCACTCCAAGACCTCTTGCGGTAGAATCACATAGAGTTTATCACATGATTTGGGGTGGATGAGTCAAAATAAATCCTAAATGGTAAAAGAAGAGGTGCTATGAGAACAAATAATTAGGGGCTGGAACATGCCCTGAAAAGTTAGATAAGGAAGTAATATTTGCATTAAGGTCTGAAATAAGAACACAAATTAACTGGGTCAAGGAGGAGGGGCAATACGAAGAACAAAATACAGTTGACCCTTGAACAACGTGGGGTTAAACTACATGGATTCACTTACAGACTTTTTCCATAAATACAGTACAGTACTGTAAATGTATTTTTCTTATGATTTTCTTATTTTTTAAATTTATAGTTTATTGTCAAGTTGGTTTGCATACGACACCCAGTGTTCTTCCCCACAAGTGCCTTCCTCCATGACTATCACCCTTTCCCTTTTCCCTCTCCCTCTTCAGCCCTCAGTTAGTTTTCAGTATTCAGGAGTCTCTCATGATTTGCCTCCTTCCCTCTCCCTAACTCTTTCACCCCCTTCCCCTCCCCATGGTCCTCCGTGAGGTTTCTCCTGTTAGACCTATGAGTGAAAACATGTGGTATCTGCTCTTCTCCGCCTGACTTAGCATGACACCCTTGAGGTCCATCCACTTTGCTTTATGATTTTCTTAAAAACATTTTCTCTTCTCTACTTTACTTTATTGTAAGAATATAGTATATAATACATATAACATATAAAATATGTGTTAATTGTTTATGTTATTGGTAAAGCTTCTGGTCAACAGTAAAAAGTAACTTTTGGGGATGCAAAATTATGTGCAACTATGTGCAATAGGGCTGGTGCCCTTTAAGACCTTCATTGTTCAAAGGTCAACTGTACACACAGATCTCAAGGCAAAGGAGAATGGCTTGTTTAAGGCAAAGTCTTTATAAAAAGAATGCAAAAAGGTGGATGGTTCCAAGGCAAAGCTGGAGAGAAAGGCAGAGGCCAGATCCTTTGGAGGAATTTTAGGCCTTATGAAGGTTCTGGTTAATGCTGTGGCCAAGTTCATACAACTAGTCAGTGGAAAAAGCTAAGATTCTTCTGGCTCCAAAGCCTGTGGTCTTTTCACAACTCTATGCTACAAAGGAGCAAGAAAACAAGAAGGAACACATTTTGTGTTATTCTGACTTTAATTCAATAAAATAAAATTGGGTTAGGAGCAGAAACCCTAACATTTATCTGGAAGTTATATGTTTGCTAAATATTTTGGACTAAAGGTCCAAGCTCTGGAGGACTCTTTGTCTAGTCTATTTCTCAGAACTGATTTGCAACAAGTAAATTTGAGGGGTGAGCTAACCTCTCCATGTGGGAAAAAGAGCAGGCTTGCTTCTGCTTACTAGAAAAGCAGTGGATTCCTCAAGCTAAGCATTCTTCTCTCCTGCAACCCACTCTGGGGGCAGGCATCTCTATGGGGCCTCTGCATTGCACCTCTGAGATATGGAGGCATGGTGAATTGATGTTAACATGATGCTCCTGCTGTTTGCTGTGCTGTAATAAAGTCCTTTGTCTCTGACCCACAAGTCTTGTGTCTTCTACCAGCATCTGTGAACCAGCAGGAGGCTAACTTCTTAGATTGTCAATAGGCTAAAATAAAGTCCCAGACCTAAAAGTTTACATCTAAACTACCAGGTACCCCTGGAAAACTTGGGAAAAAAGAAGGTGTAAGAGTGAGCAATCTTAAAATAGGTAAGAAGGAACAAATACTGATTTTTAAATTTGTCAGGTTTTTGCATGGGTTGATATAAACTGTCCCTCCAATTCTTCACCCTCTAATCATAAAAAGAAGTCTTGGCTTTTAGACTGAAGGCTCCACACTGCCCTTTGGTGGGACTCTGCTTCCTTTCATGTTAAGCTCTAGAAAGCTAACTTCTCAAGTGCTGGTGGGAGTTCTGGCAGGGGGAGGGGCTTTAGCGTTGCTGTGATCACACACAGTGAAAGGATGACGGGCTGATTTCAGTCAGTTTCCCAGCTCGGGGATACCATGTGGAGGTCACTTTGGTGGTAATTTGTCAACTGTATGATGCAGAGGCAAGAAATATGTTAGCGTCCACTCTGGCTACTCTCTCCTCATTTTGTAATTTGACTTTTTGTGGGGAGGAGTAATGTGGCCAAAATTACGGAGTGAGTGAACAGCAGAGTGGACTCCACTGTTCTTTTCACCACTCTGCATCCATTCCACTTCTCCAGAATGATCACCAACTCATTGCAATTATGCAGTACTGATCTACCAAGCTCAAATCTGGTGGATAAACAAGAACTGATTCATGTACAACTGTAGATATGTAACTGTCTAGAGTGGGATCACTTTTGTATCAGGGGTAAGACTTTCCAGACAGGCTTAAGTCATAAATCAAAAAGTTGCCTGGTAAGCGCAGAACTGGATCATATTTAAAGTATATATAAATATATGTATATATTTTTATATATAAATTGGATCATATTTAAAATATGTATATAACCATCAAACTAGAGTAGCTATATGGATTCTCTTGATTTAGAGTATTACTATTTAGAGAGCTGGACCTGAGTTTGGAATTTGTTCACTTAGATACTATTTCTTGACCACCTAATATGTGTCAGACACCTACTTTGCGTAGGCTCTGGACTGAAGAATACTAGCCTCTGGCCAGTGCTTTACAGAGACATGTTTATTATCCAAATACTCTATTAAATTAGCCATCTAAGTACCATCACTTCATCTCAAAGGAAAGAATTTTTACTTTCAGGGGTTTTATAATATCTCTCTTGAATCTCATTATCAATCTGTACAGTAGACAGTAATTATTATACTTTACAATGGAGGAGTCTGAGATTTAAAGGGGTGAAATAACGTGTTTCAAGGGACATGATTAGCAAGTGGCAGGCATAGGGAGACCCAAATCTACCTTATTCCAAGCACCTTTGCTTTTCACTAAACCCTTTAACTCATAATTGTCTTAAAATTGGGTGTATTACTTTCTAGTCATAGCCATATTAAGGTCCTTCTTTTGTGACTCTATATTCCTATTTCCATGATTTGGGAATGGTTCTAATCTCATCTATAAATCAGTTCTGTAAAGTTATTGAAAATGTACTATGTAAAAAGCTTACTATGTACAAAACACTGAGCCATTCTCTGGAGGATACAGAGATGAAAAAGACAAGATCCTTGTATTCTTGGAGCTTACAATATACTTATATAAACAGAAAACCTGGAATTAAGCTGACTAAAGATACAAACAAAATGCTATGGGAACATAGGGAAGAAAAAGTTAGAATTAGGGAGATTTGAGAAGGGTTTTGGCATAGGGAACTGCAATTTCAAGGGTAAGATTGGTAGAAGACACACACACACACACACACACACACAAAACCCTCATAAGTGAGGTAGCCTGGGGGTGGGGTGCTTTGCTCTCTTAGCCAGTAGAGCATGAGCCCCACATTTCCCTTACAAACAAACAAACAAACAAACAACAGCAACAACAAGAGAGGTAGCCTGAAGGCAGGAGAGTGCTGAGCATCAACTACCTTGTGGGGAACAGAATATACCGGTGGTATTGTCGCAAATGACGAAAGAAAGATAGAAGTTGAGGTGTAGAGGGCTTGCATGTCAGCTAGAAAGTTTGGAACTGAATTCTGTGTGTAAGGAACATCCTTACAGGGATTTGAAGCAGGGGAGAAATTCAATTCTGTAAAGATAATGCATATTGCCTTTTACAACTTTATCACTGGATCCTCACTGCTTTACGTGGTGTATGGAAGTTGTTCTGTGCAAATAAACATGTTGAATGGAATTCGGGGGACTAGACTAGATATTGAATTATCAATTAGGTTACTGTAATAATTCAACAAGAGGGCAGATGTAATCAACACTGTAGAAGTGAAAATGGCTGTCCTTGACATCTGGGGTTGGCTTATGGGAAGGGAAAGTGTTAAAGAAGGCTGATTTTGACTTTGCTCCATGAAGAAGTTAGGGATATTGGGAACAGGGTGCATGGAGCCAGAAAAAAGATGGTTTAAGGAGAGTGGGAATAAGAAAGATTCTCAATTCTGTTTGAGAGAGAGAGAGAGAGATACACACAGAGTGTGAGCAGAGGAGGGGGGCGGAGAGAGAGGGAGACACAGAATGTGAAGCAGGCTCCAGGCTCTGAGCTGTCAGCACAGAGCCTGACATGGGGCTCAAACCCACAAACTGCGAGATCATGACCTGAGCCGAAGTCAGATGCTTAACTGACTGAGCCCCCCAGGGGCCCCTAGTAAAAGAATTTTTAAGTCTACAGCATTCATGAGCCCTCTTTGAGGGGGTACCATGTTCATATACCTCACTTTAGCCATAGTTTATACAGATTTGTACTGATTTCAATTTTATATTTTCCTTACATTCCTTACAATTCTGGGGAAGCATCTTAGTGCTCTATGCAAGAGCTACCTTAAGCAGAGCAATAAGGGAAAAATACATAAAAGAAGATAAGTAGTTGGAGGTGGAGTGATTTCACGCTTTACGCTGGGCAAATTCATTAGCTTGGGGTATCATGGACAAATATATTTTAAAGGACAGATCCTGACTTAGATATCAGGCGGTAACCGAAAAATATGCACGTACAAAAACGACTTATAACTGAAAAAGTAGTAAGTCCATGTGACCAGAGGTGATGTGGCATTTTATTGACTACTCTTCTAATGGAGGCTTTTATTTGGTAGAATCTTTAAAAGTTACTTTTTCAAGTCCTGCTGATAATCTGAATTATAAGGGATTCATTTATTCCTTCCCACTTGCTATTTTGAGCTATATATAATTGGGAGCAGACACACTCAGTTGATCAGTCCAGAACATGCTGGTCTCCTTCCCTTTCTTTCCCCAACTTTTCCCTTCCGCTAACTTCCTGTCTCTACCATCCCATGTGGGCGTGAGCTGAATGGATCCCGCCAGGAATGGCGCTTCCCCGCACCCCCACCTGGTGGCCTTGTGCCCCAGGGACGGTTGGGACGCACCGCAACGGTCCTTTTGGTCGGGTAGGCGGGCTCCAGAGCGGTCTGGCTGGCGTGGGAGGTGGGGCGCGAGCCAGGGCGGGCTGGCACTGCAGACAGGTGGGGGCGCAAGCCAAGCGGGAGACACCACGACTGGCATGAGGGGCGTGAGAACCGGCAGTTGGAGCTGAGGCTCGGGAAGCTCTCCAGTTTGCAGTTGAATACAGTGAAGTAAAAACAAGGTGCAAAACGATAAGTATAGTAATATCACGTTTACATAGGAAGATGCACAGCGTCAGACTATGAGTACACACTTACGTATGTAAATGCACTGGAAAAGGTCTGACGGGGATGTGGGGACAGGAGTAAGCAGGGAGGTCAGAAGAAGGGAGCTGACTGTGCATTGTGTATTTGAGATTATTAACATTATTAGTTGGGAAGAAAATGTGATTATGTAATTGAAAAAAAAATCTGCACCGGGCAAGTTTGTTTATCCTCTTGGCCTCCCATCGGTAGAGACCTGTTCAGTCTTTCAGACAGCAGGCCAGATAGGAGTCAAGACAAGTGCCTGGCCATTCTCCCTTCTCTCTGCTTCACCTCTTGTCCCCTTCACCGGACATCCTTGGAATTGGCCTTGGCTTTTGTGGAAAAATCTTCCACACAGCCCTGATCCTTATCACAGATCTGCCTGCAAAACCCTCTTGAAAGGAGAAAACACTCTGAAGATAGTAAATCACCCCAGGCACATACATGTATGAATTAGACATTATTCCTAAACTGTATTTGATAAAAATGAAGATAAAATGTTTACAGGATATTTTAATTTTCTCTTAGTTAATGCCATAGTGTCCTATGAACATGCCCACATAATTACTTTCTTTAAGTTTTATTTTGAAATAATTTGACTTGGAAAAATATTACAAAAATGGTACAAATAATTTCATTATATCCTTTACCCAACTTCCCCAGACGTTAGCATTTAACACCACTGTAACACATTGAGTATGTGGGAAATTAGCATTACTACTACTCTGTTCACTAATTTAAGATATTATTCAGATTTCTATAATTATGCAATAAATGTCCCTCCCTCCACCCCCACCAGTCCAGGATTCAATCTCAGATCTCACCATGCATTTAATTGTTATGCTTTACATAGATACTTCTGATCTGTGATAGTTTCTCAGTTTTTCTTTTCATGACTATACTTCTGAAGAATACTACTGGCCCATTTGTGAATGTCCTTTAATTTGGTTTCTTTAGGATTTTCTCATTTTTAATTCAGGTTATGCATTTTTGGGCAAAAATATTAAATAAGTTATGCTGTGCCCTTTCTAGTACATCATATCAGGAGGCACAGATGTCAACATGTCATTAATGGTGAAGTTAGTTTATTTCTTGGTTAAGGTGGTGGCTACCAGGTTTGTCCAATGAAAAGTTGGGATTTTTCTTTTTGCATCAGGTCATAAGAAGCAGACACCCCCATCCTATGCACACCAGTATGACCATCCATGATCCTTGACTGCAACAGTTAGTACAGAGGTGTTTGCCATGGTGATTTTTCTACTTTCATCATTCCTGTTAAATTTCAATATGGATATTTAAGTGCACAATAACTTATTTTTAAAAGAAAATACTTTTACTTTTCTGCTTTAACCTAGGGGGAAAAGGAATTTGGAGGCTGTGTGGTACGCTGTGCAATTAGTGACTAAAATGGAATTTATAAATGCATTATGGGTAGCTGAATTTTAAAAGAATAATTCACTATTCTTAATGCTTGTAAGGACATGGATTTTAAAATCACAGTTTACATGAATTTACAAGCTCATTAATTGAACTGGATTTATTACTCCCGTGTTTGTGCCCATCATTGACCCTTTTCAGTATCTGTTATTTATGAGTCCTTTCCCTGGTAAATGGTACATGTAAAATGGTACTTAAAAATAGAAAAAGTCTTCTATTTTATTTCCAATATGCTGACAAAAATAGAACAAAAAGTCTTCCATTTTGTTTCCAATATGCTGCTAATTTTAGCTGAAATTGCAAAACTGATCTTTAACAATACATTTGAATCTCAGCCAATATTTCGCTTTATTTAGCCTCCGTGTTTGCTGAAAAGATTTACTGGAAGTCGATGCACTGCAAGGAAGGTGAAATACTTGTGGGTGAAATTTAGATATTTCAATCCATTTGGCTATGAAGCATTTAGTAAACCTCATTTGACTAAGTTACCCTGTGCAGCATTTCCCCTAGCCTTTATTACTGTAGATGGAAAACTGGTCCAAGATTAGGTCTCAGCCTTGATGTCAATTTTTCTTGCTTTCAGTAAGAAGGAAAACAGGAGAGTAAGTTCAGGGTTTTTTTTGTTGCTGTTTTGTTTATAAATCACTGACTCTTTTGAGTATCTATGGATCCTTTCCCTGGTAAAATGCACAAACCTGCATGTTGCATGAGAGCAGGAGTAAGTAGTCCAATGTCAAATGGGGGGAGGTAAGGAGGAGGCTGTGGGGAGGGAAAGCTGGCTGCCAAGCTGTCAGAAGTTTCCCAGACACGGTTTCCCTTCCTGCCATATGGCAGCTCAGGTGGGGCTGCTAAGGCTGCACAGCCCATCTGGCCCCTTGTCATTTCCATCTAAACCCCTGACCTAACCCCCAACATCATCCTCTCCTTTATTACTAAGCCTCCAGTCTGCTCAGCTTTCTTGCTGGCTCTTCACTCCTCATGAGAGGCTCCCAGTCGCCAGCTTTCACCAACTCTCCCACCTCTTGTTTGGGAAGATAGCCCAGAGCTCAAGTGAAAGAACCTGATCACTTCCAAACGACCACAGCAGAGAAGCACTTATTGAATACATATGTCAATGCTCCGCCTTCTCATCAGCACAGAACTCTTGCCACGTTCTCTCCTGCCTATTTGACAACGGAGCAAGAGCTGATGAACCCGTTGGGGGATTACCTCCTATTATCTATGGTCTACACAAACCGTGACCGTTACCAACGGAGAGAAAGTTCCCTTATAACGAAACATTCTCCCTCTCCCCCCGCCCCCCCCCGAAAATGGAAAGAACGTGAACTCACAGAACCCGCTTCTTCGCCCGCCAACCCCCCGGTCTCCTGCTGGTGTGACAGCCCTCGGCGCCGGGCCCAGCTCAGGCCCGCCAAGGCTCGCGGCAAAGCTTGGCGCTCCAGTGCGCGCCTCCGCGGACAAAGAGCAGGCGGAGGCGAGGCTGCGCGGGGAGGTGGAGGCGCGCGGAGGAGCGCGCCGGGGAATCCCTCCCGAACTCTGACGTCACCGCAGCGCTGGCCAATGAGAAGAGGGCGAGGGGGATTCCCGCTCCGGCTGCCGCCCCGCCGGCTTTTTAAACAGTACCCTGGGGAATACTCTCTAGGAGCTGGGGGAGGAATGGGGAAATGGAGGTTAAGAGTGAAAAGTGATGGTCCTGGGGGTGAGACTAGAGGTTTGAGGATTAGGCGTCAAGACTGGCTTAGACTGGGTGGAAAACCAGAGCCGATCGAGGTGAGGCCAAACACCAGGTAGGGCAGAGTCCTCCGGAGATGGAGTGGAAACTGGAGCGCACCGCCCGGCGGAGGGTCCGGACAGAAGAAGAGATGTTGTGGGTGAGTAACGTCCTTTTGTTTCCCAGCCCCAACTCTCTAAAGGGGCTTCTTGTCGAAGGCACTGTTTGTAATATCTGCTGAGGATCAAGAGGTAGTACAAACTCTAAACCCCGATCCTTCATTTTGCAATGTGTAATCTGCGTTCTAGAGGTGTCTATGAGTAAATGTGGTTGGACAAGCTGAGGCTCTAGAAACATTCCACGCCTAACATGATTTTAAAAAATTGTTCTTCTCTCCATATGTGATCTATATTTTCGAAGGAGAACATCATGCGGGTGCTCGCCAAAGACATGAAGCAAAAGAGAAGTCAAGGTTCTTCCAAGGTAAGCGTCTAGTGCTTGCCGTAGTTCTCTTAATTCTGATTTTGAACAAACTGATTCTTCCTAAAGAAGATACTTGTTGAAAGTATGGCCTGGTCTGAGAATATGAAAATTTAAAAAATCAGTCTCCTAAAATATCACTAACTACAGAGTCTAATTATACACTCTCCCCTACCGTCCATATTTAAGAAACTGAAACTCCCTGAATAATAATCATCTGTGTATCAATGGCGCTTTTCTAGTTTTTGGCTCAACAGAAAAGGATGAAGCTTAGATGTAGGCAGCGCATTGCTAGCTGACTGTTACAATTTAATTTTAACAGTTGCGAGTTGTACTTTCCTCTTGCATTTAAAAGCTTGCCCCCAAAAGAAATGGAAATGGTGCCATCTTGTGGACAAGCGGGAGAAGTGGCCTAATCCAAGGTCGGTCTTTAGATTAAAATTGATCTGATATATTACTTTTACTCCTTTAAAGTCTGAAGCCAAAGCCTGTCGCTTCTCTCTTAATCAGTGTAAGCATAAAACAAATATAAATGAGTTTTTCTTATTTTTACTACATCAACAGTCCTCAAATGCTTTATATCTCTCATAATCACCATTCACCTTCTCTCAACATGAAATTGTTCTTAATCTTTTAAACTTTACTCATAGTTTCTAGTTTCAAACTCATTAACATTTTTAGAGATTTTTTCTTAATCTTTGTTAAATTTTGCAATATTTAAGTGGTGACACAAGTCAAACACATAATAGCCCTTTCAGAACGCAGTGGCTAATATTATTTATAATGGGAGACAAAATAATGACAACTGAAGTCCCTAGATACCTTAATATTGATTTTTCCTTCCAAAATAGCTACAATTTTGTTTTTATGCCCAAATTATGTATTGCCATGACTCTTAAATACTTTGCTGCCTAATGCAGACAACTGGTCTTCTGGTCAGTAAAGAGAAATAACTGGAAAAGCTTCGTTAATTCACTTGTACTGCAAAACCATATTTTGGTATCCAAGCATTTACTTTGGAATAGCCAAGTGCAAGGGTTCGGAAAGATTTTCTTTTTAAATTTTTGATGAGATTTAAAAATATTGTTTTTCTTTTTATAATAGTTGTGTGTGTGTGTTTCTTTTTAATTTTTTTTTTTTTTTGAGAGATAGCGTGAGCAGGAGAGGGTCAGAGAGAGAGAGGGAGATACAGAATCTGAAGCAGGCTCCAGGCTCTGAGCTAGCTGTCAGCACAGAGCCCAACGCGGGGCTTGAACCCACAAACCGTGAGATCATGACCTGAGCCGAAGCCAGACGCTTAAGCGACTGAGCCACCCAGGCGCCCCTATAATAGTTTTGGAGTAACAAGTTTTGTTTATAAGTTTTCTTTTATGTGACTATTAAGATTACAGTGTTGCTTCTGTGTTGCCTATCGCATAGAGTAGCTTCAGTGACCTCATGGACCAGGAAAAGCAGCGGTGACCTGAGCCAGGTAGGCAGTGTATTGTTAGCTGGCTGCTTTGGGTCAGTTTGGCAGCCACAACTACCCTGCCACTTGCTTCTGGATAAATTCTTCTCGTTAACAAGCTGCACTGGTTTCCGGTGTGTGACGGGTTGGCAGTGTATTGTTAGCTGGTTGAATATGTGAATGGCATCAGCTAACATGCAACTGCTATCCTATTGCATATACAATGAACATCAGAGTACAATTCTGTAATTAGTGGGTGTGTTTGGTGCATGTGTGTACTTTTTGCTATGATTATTATATTATTATATAATATAATTATAATACTATTGACAAGGCTATAAATGGTGAAGAAACCAATACAATTCTTTTTTTTTAATTTTTAAAAATTTTTAAAAATTAAAAAACTTCAAGTTTTAAATTATTTTTTATAGTAGTTTATTGTCAAATTGGTTTCCGTATAACACTCAGTGCTTCTCCTTATTTATTTTTGAGAGAGAGACAGAGTGCAAGTGTGGGAGGATCAGAGAGAGAGAGACACACACACAGAATCTGAAGCTGGCTCCAGACTCTGAGCTGTCAGCACAGAGCCTGACACAGGGCTCAAACCCACGAACCCTGAGATCATGACCTGAGCTGACATCAGATGCTCAACTGACTGAGCCACCCAGGCACCCCCAATATAATTAATTCTTAACAAAATTTTCCAAGTAGTATTTTTGGAGTCCTGGGTACACGGTAGGAAAGTATTTGTGAAATTACATTTTTAATATTGATTTTAATATAAAATTTAGACTACAATGACACTTTGAAATGTAAAAATGTATTCTTTCTAGATAATCAGTTTTCTTAACATGCCATCAGAGCAGGTGTATGTACCAGCTGAAGGGAGAATTGAGGTAACTTTGAAGATGAGTCAATCAACTCAAACATTTTCACTTGAAAGATCAAGAAAAGTAGAAATTTTGGGGTGGGGTTGAGGGATGCAGTTAAATTGAGTGAAAGATTTGCCTGAATTTTTCACTTGGTTTTCTGTAAAGTCTCATAAAATAGACAGATTCATAAAATATTTGGAATAGAGCATGAGATTTAACTTGTGAAGTGGGAAGAACTAACTGTACCATATCTTTTTAAATCTTTTCTGATTCCTTTGGAGGCCATTTTGGCCCATGCCACAGTGTAAGGAACTTGATGGGTCCCAGACACACAATGCTCTTTGTGTGGGCATTTGTGGGTAGCAAGTTCACGAAGCTGACTTTAGGTGGTCTCGTCAATTAGTTATATTCCAAGTGAGATGCGAGAAATATATTACAGCCTACTATAGTGAATTACAAATTACTGATTTAACAATTTTTATTCTTACCTTATTTAAGTTTAAACATTGAAACCATGGGAGATTGATACATTTAATTTGATTCTTTATGCATTTTGCTACTTTTATATCCTCTTTTCCTTGTTGCCCATTCCATTTTCAGCATTTGTTCGTGTTTAAGGATCCCTTCCATGTAAATATTGTTTTCATCTTTTTTTCTTAAAAGGCTAAATTTCAACATGTTATTTTTTATGGAAAGTCACTGACTTGTTGATAAAAATAAAACCTACCAAGTTTAGAAGGCTCGGCCTTTGTGTTTAATTTTTTTTTAAACTAAAGAATGAGACATAAAATGCAAACATTTATACTCAATAAACAATACATATTTGGGGCGCCTGGGTGGCTCAGTCGGTTGAGCGTCTGACTTCGGCTCAGGTCATGATCTCACATTCGTGGGTTCGAGCCCCGCGTCTGGCTCTGTGCTGACAGCTAGCTCAGAGCCTGGAGCCTGTCTTCAGATTCTGTGTCTCCCTCTCTCTCTGCCCCTCCCTGCTCATGCTCTGTCTCCCTGTCTCAAAAATAAATAAAACATTAAAAAAAATTTGTTTTAAAAAACAATACATATTTAAAGCTGTTGTTCACTTCCATATTTGTGAGATGATGAGAAAGGAGAGAGAATGGAATGCATTAAAGATAAATTAAGGAGATCAGTGGATAAGGAGGAGAATGAATATATACGTTCAAATGAGGAATATTTCCAGAGGGGTCAGAGGGAAAGACAGAAATCCATACTTGGGACATCAAAGCTACTCTATTCCTTTCCTCTAAAAAGAGAATGCTTCACTCTGCAAGGTATGACCTTACCAGTTCAGTGAGAGGAAGGAAGAGAAGAGTGGAGAGGGTGGGGTAGGTTAGTTTCTAGGCGTGACAGTTGGTAGAATTTTATTATCCCAAGGGAAAGATGTAATCAAGGGGAGAAATACACAAGGACAGAGTGTTTACACTATCGCCACACCCAAACATCCCCATCCCCCCGCCCCACCGGCAAAGAAACACCATGAATGAGTGTGATATTTTGAACAGGAACCACTCAAGACTTCTTAGTTTCTGCAGGGTAGTCTTGAAAGAGTTAATGTGTTGAAAATATAGATTGTCTACCTGTAGACAATCCAGTGAAATCATTAGATTTAACTGTGATTATATAGATGTTGTTAGCAGCTTTTCCTATTTCAGTGACTGTATTTCCACATTTTCATATAAGCTACCGAAACAGTGTATTTATAATAAAAATAAATAATATATGTCTTTGCTCTAGATTTATCTCTTTGGAGACCCTTACGATAACTGAATCAAGTCTGATTTTTAAAAGCGTTTGTATTCTGGAGCCGACACAAAGTGGTTTGTGTGAACTGAGTGTTACATTTTCAGAAATCTGACATGCCAGTTATTAAACGATTGGTAGATGATAGTCGGCCATGTGGGAGCATTTATACCATGGAAACTGGCAAATGCTGCAAATTGGGACCCACCCTCCAGAGAGATGGTTGTGATTTCCCAGCCGCCACTGTGTGTAGGCTATGGATACCACAATCACTAGGAATTATCTTTAGGCAGGCATACACATTATGAAGATTACGCTAATTATTAAGCATTTTCAAAAATGAAGTATGACTTTCATGGTATATTTCAGGCAAACTCCTATTTATTCCAAACTCCAACACTATAGCTGTGTCTGGTGGGAGATAAAGATCAGGAGTGAGAAGGAAATACTCCGTTCCACCTTCCAACTAAACCAAAACAAACTTCAAGCCAATGAATTACTGACCACGATAAATGAATTTGATGTTGTCCCTTTGTCCATGAATACCTTTTTATGTGATGCCAGCTGTTTTTATGTTATTTTCCTCAGTTTAGACAGTAGCAGTCTATGTCCAAGGCTTTTGGATGCCAAGACAGGGTAGATACGCTCAATTCAAGAAAGATGCATTTTTTTCTCTTTACGTATCTGTACCTGGCGGAATTCATATAAGACACTGGAGTTATGGATTGAGCAGCACATCAGTAAATGGCTCTACACCCTCTTAGCACACAGAGCCCAATTGCTACAGAACCCTGAATGGACACCTACATGCCACACTTTCAAATCCCTACCTGCCTTCCCTGCATACCCAAAGGGGAAGGGGAGAGAATCAAGTGCTGACTGTAGTGGAGACTGTGGGTTGAATAAAGAACCCAAGATTGGAGATCGAGAAGTAAAACCTCCCTTTATATGGCTTTGGAGAGACCTGGGGACTTTGAGCAGTCCTGGTCGTCCCCCACTGCAGCAGCAGTCCTGTGGCACTTGTTGTAAGTGGGGTGTATGGCAAGAATGCTCTGGGAACAACAGTAGGAGAGTTTGCCCTTCACAAAATTTTGCTTATAGGCTCAGAGTTCAATCTGCTTCTATGCTCTTGGAGCAAAACTGCAACGGACAGATAGGCTTGCTGGGTGGCTGTTATTTTTTCAAAAACAATTCAGATTAGTACTGATTCCAGTCCTGTTCACTTAAGACACCTTCAGGAAATATGTTAGGTTTCTCCAAGGACTTTAAACACTTGCACAGAACTGTGTGCTGAGGTAGCATTACTGATTTTATCATAAAAAACATCTTTACTTTCATTAATCAGGACAGAATTTGGGGGCTTACTCACACCTCTTTAGATTGGGTCTTTCTTCTTGGCCAAATTTTACATGACTGCCTTTTTACTTTTTTGTTCTCTTTAGCCCTAGTCTTCCTATTCATCTCATGAAATGAGTATATATTTCGTGGGGCAATAATTAGCCCTCATCAACTTAGCAGGTTGCTCTTTCAGCCAATAATGAGAAGATGGACAGAACCTAAAAGTTATGACTCTGGGAGAAGAAGCATGTTGTGACTATCCAAAGTTCAGTGATTGCTGATGCTTAAGACTGCTGTGATTATAGTTCCTCCCTTTTTTATATCCAGACCTTTGACTATTTAGACTTGATTTTATTTCAGCCATCAGAACAATATAGCACTGAATTCTTCCCAAATGGCTAATCTAATATGAATATATTAGCAACCAACATTAATATATAAAGAATTGAACTAAATAATTCTACACTCATAGCCTTTTTCTTATACTTGGGATTTCTACTCAGCAGTTAATATTCTATTTATAAAATTTGGGTTGCTTCTGGAAAATAATAGAGAAATACTGAAAGTGATGATGTCTTTTTCAAATGTTAGGATAGTGTCATTTATAAATGACTTTTCAGACAGATACAGTAAAACATACAACAAACCTGTACTTAAAAAAAAACTAAAACAACTAAAATCCTGTATCTGAAACAAAAATACATAGGAAAAGTAACTCTTGGGGCACCTGGATGGCTCAGTCAGTTGGGTGTCTAACTTTGGCTCAGGTCAAGATCTCACAGTTGTGGGTTCGAGCCCCACATCCAGCTCTGTGCTGGCAGCTCAGAGCCTGGAGCCTGCTTCGGATTCTGTGTCTCCCTCTCTCTCTGCCCTGTCCTTGTTCATACTCTATCGCTCTCTGTCTCAAAAATAAAACATTAAAAAAAAAAAGAAATGGGAAAAAAGATTAGTAACTCTATGTATTTAACATTTTTTTCAAAGTTTATTTTGTATTTTATTACATAAAAATAGCCATTTACAGTTAATCCAGAAAATTCAGTCACGCACAGTGTCTTGGATTCAAACAGTGGTCTAGGGGGTTGGCATTTCCATCAAGTACAATCCTGGAAAAAGTCAAGTCAAACAGGATATTGAAACACATTGATGACTATGTATCTGAATTACTTAGTGTAATCAGATGAAATATTTAGTATATTTCATTTTGATTTTTGAGCTACTCTTTATTTTTGCTTAGGGTAACATCTCTGTCCTGGGACGTTCATTACCACTCACTGGCACGGTATCCTAAAAACAAACAAAAAACCCATCCTTCAGGGCCGTATTGTCAGACTATCTATAATGAGACCAAGCCCCTCAGCAAGACATTTCTATGTTCTGACTACTGCATTTGAATGACTTACTGGCATTTTCATAGGTCCTCTTTCTTTTTTATGATCATTTGTCTAATTAGAGCTGCTATCTCAGGCCTGATGACTTCAATGGGTTCCTCCGGCCTCCAGGTCTTCACAACTTGACCCTCCGGGTTGACCAGATACTTCCAAAAATTCCACCTTGGTTCTTTCTTAGAAGAATCTAAAATACCAGAATATATTATCATAAGCATAATTTTATTCTGTCAAGATTTTCATTTCTATTAGTATCTATGTAAGTTATAACTTTAGAATCAACTTCTAAGATTGTCATAATGTCAAAAGCAAAACAAAATGAAAAAAACACCCAAACAAGGCAAAACCCAAGCCTGAGTAACTATATTTCTGTCTATTTGGTAATTTCACTGATGATCCTACTGATCTGGAATCATGAAACAAAGTAGTTTATTTCAGATTTGTTGATCTAAACCACCAAAAATCGGGGTGCCTGGGTGACTCAGTCGATTAAGTGTCTGACTTCAGCTCAGGTCATGCATGATCTCACAGTTTGTGAGTTTGAGCCCCACGTCAGACTCTGTGCTGACAGCTCAGAGCCTGGAGCCTGCTTCAGATTCTGTGTTTCCCTCTCTCTGCCCCTCCCCTGCTAGTGTTTTTTTTTTTTCCCTCTCTCTCAAAAATACTAAACATTTAAAAAATTAAAAAAAAACCTTATCGTGTCACTAGCTCAAAACTTTAACATTTTTGAAAATAAAATGATGTTCTAATGATCCTTGGTAATAGCATGTATGGAATTCTTTTCATACTAAAGACATTTATGGTTTTAATATTGTTACATGTTATGTAGAGGAAAATGGAAAGGAAACATTAGTTCTAGTTTTTAATTCTAGTTAGTTAATGTATGGTATTAAATCATATTGAGAAAGTCTGTGATCCCTTTGATACATCTTAATGTATGTAAGAAATGTAATGTTTTTCCAATTTACATTATCCAGAATTGATGTGCATTATTGACTAACATGCGAAAAAAATATAAACCAGTTAAAATGTATCTAGTGTCTACTATGTGCCCAGTAATGTATGCTTATTGCTTTAAATGGACTCTTTCATTGAACTCTACAGCAACCCTGTGAGGTGGGTATTATCATTAACCCCAATTTGCAGATGAGGAAAATGGAGTCTTAGACTCAAGGTCTTATGGTTAATGAGCGGCAGAGCCAGGATTGATATCTAGACCTTCCTACTCCCACTTTCTACTCCCCACAGATTTTAGGAGGAAGATGACAAATTCATTTTTGTACAGGAGGGGATTTAGGTGTATGTGGAACATTCTATCCGAGGCGGCAGCTGGAGATAATGGCTTTAGGGCTTAGGAGAGAGTGTGGACAGAAGAAGAGCTCCAGCGGACTGTGGCAGAATCCTGAGAATTAGCACAGTTAAGGGTGGATGGGAAAGAGGAACCTGAAGACAAGAGAGAGAAGGGGCCAAAGTAGCAGTCACAGGTACCTGCTAGGTTCAAGAGATTCATGGAGCAGGAAGCCAGACATCTAAGAAGGTAACTGAGATGGGGAAGCAGAGGTAACAAGTGTTAAGTATTCTTTCAGAAATAGTGATGAAGTAGGTAGCCGGAAGCCGCTGTCTATAGAGTTTTGAAGGTTGGGATACTTTGTTTGGGGCTGGGAGAAAGAAGCAGTGGGGGAGCACAGGTTAAAACTAGGAACACAAAAAAAAGTAGCCTGATTACTTACTGTGTTTTACTTGGTGTACTGTGCCAAGCAGTTAATTTATTTCATTATTTGAGAAAAATATTTTTGACTAGAGCAAACACCAAGGACTCAGTATGAGTGAGCATCATATTATTACATGAAAGCCATCTTAAAATCACTTTGGAAAATTGCCATTTTCTCTAATGGCAAACGTGTCTCTAAAGAAAATGCCTGCCAGGGCGACGCTCTCTCTACCTGATGTAAACATCTTCGTGTCCATTAGGAAAAGCCACCCTTTCAGGCGGTGCAGTCCCTCAGCACATGCCTTGCTACGTCTGAGCCTCAGCCAGCACTGGCCTCCCCACCCAGATGCCCTGTTCACCGAAACCTGCACACATGCGCATTGGGTCCATTTGGGCTAGCTTTAAAAAACGAATTTTCATTTGGCTATGATCTTATAGTCTTTGTCTCTGGAGCTTCATCTAACTTCACTGAAACCTTAAATCACTTACTTTTTCAATTACACAAGGGCAGGTTAATTTTCCCTAAAAATTAAATATAATGTTTAAAAAAATTTTAATGTTTATTTTTGAGACAGAGAGAGAGAAAAAATGTGAGCTGGGGAGGGGCAGAGAGAGAGGGAGACACAGAATCCAAAACAGGCTCGAGGCTCTGAGCTGTCAGTACAGAGCCCGAAGCTGGGCTCAAACTCACAAACTGAGAGATCGTGACCTGAGCCGAAGTCAGACGCCCAATGACTGAGCCACCCAGGCACCCCATATAATGTTTTAAAAAGATTCTGATTTCACACTTAAAGTTTATAGAACATCACTTGCTTGGACTGGAAGCTTGATTGCCCGACTGAGGTCATTGTTTTATCAAAACTCAAATTATCTACAGTGAAAACAGGGACTGAGGATGTCATCTGTGTAGGTCAGAGGAGAGGACATTAGCTGAATGTCTTTATTTTTCATCTACTATTATTAAATTAAAAAAAAATCTTTATTTATTTTTGAGAGACAGAGACAGAGCATGAGCGGAGAGGGGCAGAGAGACAGGGAGGCACAGAATCCAAAGCAGGCTCCAGGCTCTGAGCTGTCAGCACAGAGCCTGAACTAAAGTAGGACGCTTAACCTACTCAGCCATCCAGGTGTCCCCGAATGTCCTTTAGAATAGGGTTAGAATAGTGTAAGAAGCGTATAAATACTTTACTTCTGCTATAAACACCCTAATCCTCCAAATAATCTTAGGAGGTAGGTACTACTGATAATCTTATTTTACAAGAAAAACTAACAGAGCAGGGGCTTGAATCCAGGTAGGCTGTGGCTAAAACCTATGCCCTCAGTCACTATATCTTCCTACCTTTATGCTAACTGACCCTGGAAAATCTTTAAACAGATTTCAGAAGCTAGCCTAATTTTAGACAACATAACACTACTGTCCTCCAAAGAAATTTCTTATATTCTTGTTTTGAATTTTAGCAAAAATGTAGAGATTATTCATCCTTGAAGATACTATCTCAGACAAGGCAACATAAAGTTAACCACAAAGATATGTCTAATAATGCCCAGCAATATTCAGGAGACCTGGATACCTTTGGTAATGGGGAGGGACATTTCCCCAAGGGCCAGTTAAGAGGAATTAAGGTATTTTGTGAAGATAGCCATGACCACATTTCAGGTGAATTCTTCAGGAAAGGGATCATAAGGAATAAAATAGATTGGAATCGACTTATTTTGCCATTCAAGAAGTTAAAACATTGATTTCAGAGAAGCATAAGTTCTAGAAAGTGACCAAGGAAGAGATTCTGGCTCTTTGATGGTTTTACCAAACTTTCCCACTTAAAAGATTTCAAATGAAATAGAAGAGTACAGTCCTGGTACATTTGTTTTAAAAAGGAAAAGCAATTGAAAACATTAAATTGGTGAGGCAAAATAGATATTTACCAACAAGAAATCTGAATGCAGGTTCTGCTTCAGATCCTAGAATCTTAATCTTGTGGAAGATGGGGAACGTCGCGCCGTAGTTATTTCTTGCGAAAGATACTACTTCCTTGCTCGGGCGGGGCTCGGATTCTCCAAACTGATTGCACGGAAAAGCCAAGACGCTGAAGTGGAATGGTCCAAACTCTTTGTGCAGCTCCTGCAGTGCTAAGTAATTTCTGTCTGTGAGTTGGCAGTCACTAGCCACGTTTACAACTAGTGCAACCTCCCGGAAAAAGAAAAAAATCCAACCGGAAAGTGAAGCAAATAAAAAGATTCAACAAAAATCCTGCAAGAAGTTAAAATCCTAAACCATTTTGAAGCTGATGATTATTTTGTATTTTTAGACATACCCAATTTTGTTGAAAATCGTAACCTGGATGCACGACTTAACACTGTGAAAGATCACTACCACTAAAAAAGCATCAAGAACAACGGTTTATTTTAAGATAAAAGATAATATGATCATTACTAAGAGTGCTTTTTAATGTTGCTAGTTTATGGAATTAGCATTTTTTAATGTCTCCATATTCACATTAGTAATTATAAAAATTTCCTAAACAACTTAAAGTATTAATTCAGCATGCCTTTGAAAACAGGATAATCAGAGTTTGTCAATTAGAAGTACTGTATGTATACACAATGAGAACTCTGGTGGTCACAGTGAGACACTAATTACATTACTTTGAAGACTAAATTGTAACTTAGGACCCTTCAGCAATGAAAAACTGATTCCATTAAAATAGAGAAATGAACAAGCAGTAGGAAAAAATAAAACCAAACCAGAAGATGCAACTTACTTTGCCTTTAAACTTTTCCAGAGAAACCGTTCTTCCTTTTGCATCTTTCACTTCAAAGGTATAAAAGCTGTTGATTTTAGGTTTTAGGAATTTTAGCTGTAGAAGAAATAGCATTACTGTGCATAGAACCATAGACAGCAAAACTGCAAATGCCTTTGCTTTCGGTCCCGAACATCTTACAGGGTAAGCTGTAAGAGGCTCCATTTTGGATGATTCTAGAGGGAAGTCTCAGCAGGCTGGAATTCAAGGAGGAGCTGAAACTTGAAACCGGCTCAGTTTAACGGCAAACCAGGAGGGACAGATGAGCTCCTTTCACTGCTAAGGACTAGAAAGACCCTTCTCAGATGGGGAACAGAATGAGACTCCTGGATAAAACAGGGTGCTAAAGAATGTCGATGTGTTTAATGATGCGGATTGCAATCTTCACTAGGATAAGGAGGACGTTGTAAGAGCTCTTTAACATTCTTCTGACAAATTTTTCACCAGAAGATGGTGCCCTTGTAGGGTGAAAGCCGGGACGTGAGGGCTCCCAGTAACTGGGTGAATGGGAAGGAGTGGGTTAAATACCACCTAGGAATAGTTCAGAGTGTAGGTTTACTGGACTCTGTTAACATGACCTATAGCCTGAAGGGGTTTAATATTATATGTATGGATTAAACTTGCTACATGAGTTCAAGAAACTTACAATGGAAAGGGCCGAGAAATAACCGAAGGGGCTACTTACTCTGACCACACTAATTAAGGCAATGCCAGGTGAATATAATAAAAATAGATTAGACACAAGGCTTTAAAAAACCTTTCTCTATCATAAAGCCAACAATAGTCCAGTGTTTTCAAATGTTTGATCCTGATTCCCAGTAGGTAATGCATTTTCTAATTTAACTCAGACACATGTAACTGAGAAGTTTAATTAACCAATTCTTCCCCTTTGAACTTTGATATGCCTATGGCAGCTTTAAAACAGTCTGACTCTGACCCATGGCAATGAAGGATTTCATGGTTCACCAATGGTCTGCAACCCGTAGATGGAAAAATACTGAACTTTATAATAAATGTATAATATATAATAATATAATAAATTGTTAACAGTTACATAAGACAGTTCTACCAGGAAAATAAAAACAAACAAACCCTCCAAACCCACCTTTACTTGGGTGCATCATGTAGTTGCTTCTTTTTTTACCCTCACTTTTCCTGCAGCTGTTGCCTCTTACAGGAGGCCTAACTTTACTGTTGAAAATAGGGGTAGGTGTGGACAGGAAATGGAGGTAGGTACATATCCTGAAATCCATGGTTCCTTTAGTCACCATGGGCTCTTCCCCAAGACACACAGCAAATTTCAAATTAAGGTGCCTCATTCTACTTGGGCCTGACTCTTAGGGTCACTCAGGAGGCTGGTAGCTCTCTGCCTCTGGGCCCGGCTTCTGTGGTGTGTATCCCTGGGGGTCCGTGGAGCCGAACCCACAGCTTATGCACATTAAACCAGTCAGAGACTGATAAACCACTTTGCTCCCACCCTCGAGGCCTGATAAGAAAGGATGCAGTAGAAAAGTATTCTCTTGTAAACTGAATTTCCAATAGAGAACAAAAAAGCACACAAAACATGTTGTATCCCCTCTTCACTATGGTGATTTTACTTTGGTGCTCTCTGGCTGAGTTACTGAGAAAGTCAAACTTCCTATGACACCTGGACTTCAGTTCTCTGACCTTGCTACTCCAAGGTCGTTGGGCTTGAAAGCATTGCCCTCACCGGTGCTTGTTGGAGACACAGCTGTTCAAGCCCCACCTCAGACTTCCTGAACCAGATCGGCCTCCTCAATCTTTTTTTGTTTTGTTTTCAGAGTAACAAGTTTCTTTGGTTTCCATTTGTCTTTCATAGCAGACATGTTTCATGTCCGTATGTCTGCACTAGCTCCTCAGGCTGTTGAAGGAAATGGCTCAGGAACTGGAGTTTAACAATTAAAAAAAAAAGTTAATTCATAGAACACCTGCTGTAATTTGAGCCATGTGGACCCATCCCATGATAACTGTGCTTTGAGGGAGATGACAGAAGGTCACCTCGGCGGAGGATGCTAGCTGCCTATGTCCTCAGGCAGGGCCCCATCGTGTGACGTTAGTATGATCAAAACCATTATAATAGTTTTTTTCTTTTTTTCATTATAATAGTTTCTAGTTCATTGTTTTGTAAGTACAGAAGCTCCCATCCGGTGATCTAGAGCTTGGTCTTTGAGAATATCAAAATTCTGCTCCATGAACTTACAAGAGATTCTGTGCAAGCCAGCATGAGACACAAATGCGTGTACAGGCCTAATATTTCATGTTGGTTTGTCCCAAATTTCACTCTGTATGAAAAGTACTTTGAAAACTTAAATGAGGCTCTTGTCAAGGCTAAAATCAAAGCCAGTTTGTTAATTTTATGATTCTTAAGGTTTTTGTCTTTTAAGTAATTGACATCTTTATTGCTTTGGAGGAAGCGGGCAGGTGCGCAGGGGCCGGCTGTGCAGGACGGCGCTGGTTCTGCAGAGGGCAGCCCTGCACAGATCTGGGTGGGCCCTGTTCTTGCGGATCCTGTGCCTGGTGTTGCTGAGTGTGGCCAGGGCGTTCTTGTCGATGTTGTTCTGCACGTAGGAGGTGGTGGGTTTTCACTGGTCAGATCTCTGCTTCACGACTGTCACTACACCTTTGCCGTAGGCCTCTGGCTCCGTGCCCGCAGTCTTGTAGTGGATCAGGCCATTGTTGCAGAAACAGTTGCGAGCCTGTTGGGCTCGGTGCTGTACATCTGCTTGTTCCTTTTGATCCGGAAGCTAGAGCAGTTCCACAGGACCATCCATTGTAGGCGGGGCGCCATGGCAGCGGCTCCTCTCACTAAGACAGCTGGGGATGGAAAGAAATATAAATGCTTTTATACCACAGATTATTTCATATACGAATCATATATCAATATCCATATAGACCCATTAACCAGACATTCAGGACAATAGTTTGGGCAACTTCCAACCTGATGTTGGTGAACACAGATAGATTTTGGCCCTTAGACATTTCTTTTTTCTTCCTTTGTCAGATTCTTTTTCTATATATATTGTGATTTGATCATTTCTTAGTTTTTTGGGGGGGATCTGCCATCATTATTTCCATGTTCTGTCTATACTAAAACCATTCTCAAATTATAAATATATCAACACTGCAATTTTCTATGCATAGGAGATAGTATGCTAGAAAAACCAACAGCACCCAGGAAGGCTTTCTAAAGGAGGGGAAGATAATGATGAGTCGAAGGTCAAGGGAACCTACTGGGCCAATAATGGGATAGAGCAGTTGACTCTGTTAATCAAGCACCTCAGGACCTTAGAGGATACAAATAGTGTCCACGATGGAGCGAGTCTCACACGAGCTTGAGATGAGTTTTAGAGATGAGAAAACACAGAAGAAACATTTGGGGAACAAATACAAGGCAGCAAATAACTGAGTGCTAAATAAATGACTGATGTTTGTAGAAAGCTTTACACTGCACATGATTTATTTATAAATTAGGTACAAACATACACATATTAAAAGCAATCACATGTAGTATAAAGCTCTCTACAGGCAGAAGGCAATAATGCTTTCAAACAGGAAGAAGTTAATGACACATCCCAAATCACAAAACAAGTAAGTAGAACAAGCAAGAAGAGAGTTTGGGACTTTTAACTTTGCAACCCAAATTATTTCAACTACAACAATTCCTCTGTAATAGAAATATGTTTACTTAGAAGAAAACGTGGTAGGTGAGATTACTGTAGTTCTCTCTCTTAAGCAGGTTTTACTCATCAGGAGACATTTAGTTTTATGAGAAATTACTGTCAGGGTCCAAAAAGGAGAGGGAGTGGACCACCACAACAAAACAGCTTGGCCGTATGTGCTGAAGTTGTCTGGAAGGGGTCCCAGAGTCTGCAGAGTATTGAGTCAAGGTGAGAGGCAATAGTGTCTTTTTTTTTTTT
>NC_043705.1:37452660-37458513 GCF_006229205.1 Suricata suricatta | reverse complement strand
AAAACAAGTACTACAATGTAAAAATATTAAAAAACAAAAACCCTCTCACATGCATAAATGAAAGATTGCACACAAAGAACTCACATCTTTTCAAGCTTCAATAGTAAATATTCTGCTGCTATGTATTAAATACTGCATGCTTTGCCCAGCTAAGCTTTGCCCAAGCTAAGATGAAACCACATCATAAATCAATATACACGATGGAGTACTACATGGCAATGAGAAAGAATGAAATCTGGCCATTTGTAGGAAAGTGGATGGACCTCGAGGGTGTCATGCTAAGCGAAACAAGTCAGGCAGAGAAGGACAGAAACCATATGTTCGCACTCAGGTCTAACAGGAAATTTTCAGAATGATCTAGCTTCAAGAAAAGCAAGCAGTGAGTAGTGCTTAAGAAAAATTGATTCAGTATCTAATGGATAGTTGATACCTGTCACAACACAGCATTTTATATACTGTTAAGTGAAACTGCAATACAATCTAAGTTTATTTTGGGAGTGTTTGCAGTATCATTGGATTTAATGAAATGTTTAGAGGTGCAGTAGGCATGACTTTGAGTAGATAATGAAAGAAAATAGTGTCTTAATGTAGGCAGCTTTGGTCAGTCTGGTAGAAGGGAGGGATAGATGCTAATGACACTCTGGAGCCCCCCAGTGGCAGGCACTGGCAGTACCGAATTAAGCAACCAATACTGGAAAAATGATCTCAAAGTTTTTGCTTGGGTTGTACTGCCCCCCAAGATGAGGAGACATTGGCGGTGCAAAAATAAGATGCACATTTTGATCTTCATGATTAATTTGAAATACGATTATGACTCCGAATTTGAAATGTCTGTGGACAGATTGCTGTCTTGTTGGGCTGGTGGTGGTGGGGTTGGGGGGGGGGGAAGGCAGACATGCAGAGACTAAGAAAAGGGAATTGGGATGACATGCCTGAGAGCTGATCTTTGTTAATTTTGTCTCTGCCATAAGGTTCTAGAGAGACCCTGGCATCATCAGCATGTCTTTCCTTGGAATGTCCAGGTTTCTCTTACCTGCTAAATATTTGTGAGTCAGATCATTTATCACTATATATGTTTCTATTTTCCCAGCTGTTTCATTTGGTTACTTCCTGACTTTATTTTTTTAAACTCTTAAGGTTTCTTTCTATTTATTTTTTTGGTCCTGGTGCTCTGAATTCCTCCTGATTTAAGGTCAATATCATATGAACCCTAAAAGGTAAACAAGCCAAACTGATGTGCTTCAAGTATTCATTCATTCTTTTCTCTTTTGTCTTATTTTTCTTATTGTCCTCTTTCTCTTTATTAACACATAGCTAAGTCATTTAAAACTATGTAACAGACATTTCCCCAGCAAAAGATAGATCCTGGAATAAAAGTTTAAAAACACCAGAGATGAAATATCACATTCTGCTGCAGTGTTCCCTAAGCTGTAGTCACTTGCATACATGTTTGTGGTTTTGGCATCTGTACCATTTGTTATAGTTTTTGGTTCAAACTGACATCTTTATTTTACTGAAATATATTTCTTTATAAGTGAAGACTTTATGTCAACATTGAACATTTTAAAACATGTAAAAATGCACATTAAAACACACAACTTAAAAAAAATATTCATCTGTACTGCTGTGAACCGTATGTCCTTGGAGGAGGAACTGATCAACAAGAACTGTACTTCATATTCAAAACGTGATAAGAAATTATGCTCTAACTCTTTGAAAGTTCTTTGTGCTGAACAAAAGTTTGCCTCCTTCCATTCATCATTCCAAGTTTTGTCAAAGTAAGTTTTTCTTTGTTTCATAAATTGTCTCCTGTTTCATATTTGAAGATGGTTCCTTATGGGTCTTCTTTCCTGTAGACTAACAACCTCAGAAGCCCTCACTCCATTCACGTGTTGCTCTATTGCTGTGTTCCCAGACCGTGTATCATTGCAGTCCTTTCCTCTTAAATGAACTCAGGTTTGGAATCCTGGCTTGTTCATCTCCTTCTTACAAGACAGGTCCAAGACTGGACACAGTTCTCCAGCAGGTGGGTCCTGGCCACTGCAGAGACAATTGGGTTTTCCTTGCTCTTGTTTTGGACACTGCTTTTTTGTTATTAAGAACCAAAATTGCATTGCTTAAAAAAAAGTCATCACTATTGATTTATATTCTGGTGGTGACTATCTAAAACTGCCAGCCATTTTCACTGCATATCAGCTCTCTCTCTCACTTGCAATGATAAAGCATTATTATTGCATTAGGATTCTCTAGAGAAGCAGAATCAATAGAATATACATAAATATATATACATGAGGCCCACCAGATTATGGAAGCTGAAAAGTCCCACAATCTGCCATCTCTAAGCTGGAGAACCAGGAAAAGCCAGTGGGATAATTCAAGCTGAGTCCAAAGTCCTGAGAACTGGGGAACAGCTGGTATAAGTTAAGAGTATGAAGGTCTGAGAACCAGGAGCTCCAGTGTCCAATGGCAGGAAAGAAATGCACATCCTAGTTTAAGAAGCGAGAAAATTTGTCCCTCCTTTGCCTTTTTGTGCCATTTGGGCTGCCACTGGATTGGATGATGTCCACTCACAATGGTGAGGCTGGATCTCTTTACTGAGTCTACCAAATCAAATGCTAATCTTTTCTAGAAACACCCTCCCAGCCACATGCAGGAATCTCAGGGTATCTTTAGTTCAACGAGCCGATGCATAAAATTAACTATTGCAATTATTTAACCTATCACAGGCAGCCTAACCCAGTTTGGAATGGGGAGGAGGGGAACGTCAGAGACACCTTCCTGACGTGATGGCTGATTCCAGTTGTGAAGGTGGGCTAGAAGTTAGCCTGGCAGAGAATTGTGGCAGAGCATCAAGGTGTGGAGACAGTATGAAGGGTGTGACAGTAGATGAGCCAAGACTATAAGATTGTCAATAAGAAATTTCTGTATCATTTTTCTTAGCTGATATGTCATTTGAATACAAATCATTATATATAATATATGTATATATACACACATAAACATATCTTCCACAATTTGCTTATCCATTTCTTTTTGCTGATTGACATTTGGATTAGTTCTACCTTCTAATGATTGTGTATAGTGCTACCGTGAACTCCCATGTACCTGAGTTTGAGTTTGAGTACCTGCTTCATTTCTCTTGGGTCTATACCTACCAATGAAATTTATGAATCATACAGTAATTCTAAGTTTAATTTTCTGAGGAATTGCCAACTGTTATCAACAGTAGTACCACTTTACACCTTCATAGGCAATGTGTAAAGATTTCAATCTCTCCACATTCTTGCTAATTATCTATCTATCTATCTATCTATCTATCTATCTATCTATCTTCTATTGCCATCTTAGAGCATGCAGAATATTCCCTTTTAAGGATGTCACAAAATCTACCTAGTCAATTCTCCACTGTTAAACATTGAGTCCCTCCCATATTTATGCCCCTTAAACATATACACTGCAATAAGACTCTGTGAAATGAAAAGGCTGGACTAGAAAATTGCTGTTTATAGCCAACTGGCTCCAGCAATATATTAAAAGATTTATTCACCACAGTCAAGTGAGATTTATACCTGGAATGCAGGGCTGGTTCAATATCCTCAAATCTATCAATGTGAAATGTCACATTAATAAAAGAAAGGACAAGAACCACGTGATCCTCTCAGTAGATGCAGAGAAAGCATTTGACAAAATACAGTATCCTTTCTTGATAAAAACCTTCAAAAAAGTAGGAATAGAATGATCATACCTCAAGATCATAAAAGTCGTATATGAAAGACCCACTACTCATATCATCTTCAATGGGGAAAACCTATAAGCTTTCCCCCCAAGGTCAGGAACATGACAAGGATGTCCACTTTCGCCACTGTTATTCAACATAGTATTGGAAGTCTCACCCTCAGCAATCAGATAACACAAAGAAATAAAAGCATCCAAATCAGCAAGGAGGAAGTCAAATTCGCAGATGACATGATACTCTATATGGAAAACCCAAAAAATTCCACCGAAAAACTCCTAGAACTGATCCATGAATTCAGCAAAGTCTCAGGATATAAAATAAGTGTACAAAAATTGGCTGCAGTTTTATATACCAATAACGAAGCAGCAGAAAGTGAAATGAAGGAATTGATCCCATTCACATTGCATCAAAACCCATGAAATACCTAGGAATAAATCTAACCAAAGAGGTGAAAAATCTATACACTGAAAACTTTAGAGAGCTTATGAAAGAAATTGAACAAGACACAAAAAAGTGTAAAAATATTCCATGCTCATGGGTTGGAAGAACAAATGCTGTTAAAATGTTGATACTACCCAAAGCAATCTACACAGTCAATGCAATCCCTATCAAAATAACACCAGCATTCTTTACAGAGCTAGAACAAACAATCCTAAAATTTGTATAGAATCAGAAAAGACTTTGAATAGCCAAAGCAGTCCTGAAAAGGAAAACCAAATCTGGAGGCATCACAATCCCAGACTTCAAGACGTATTACAAAGCTGTAATCATCAAGACAGTGTGGTACTGGCACAAAAACAGACACTCAGATCAATGGAACAGAACAGAGAACCCAGAAATGGATGCACAAACTTATGGCCAACTAATCTTTGACAAAGCAAGTAAGAATATCCAATGGAATAGAGACAGTCTCTTCAGTAAGTGGTGATGGGAAAACTGGACAGTGACATGCAGAAATATGAAGGTAGACCACTTTCTTACCGCTTACACAAAATGGATGAAAGACCTAAACATAAGACAGGAAACTATCAAAATCCGAGAAGAGAAGCAGGCAAAAACCTTTGACCTTGGCTGCAGGAACTTTCTCAACACATCTCTGGAGGCAAGGGAAACAAAAGCAAAAATGAACTCATGGGACCTCATCAAGATAAAAGCTGCTGTGTGGCAAAGGAAACAATCAGCAAAACTAAAAGGGAACCAGTGGAATGGGAGAAGATATTTGCAAATGGCATATCAGATAAAAAGTTAGTATCCAAAATCTGTAAAAAGTTTTTCAAACGCAACACCTAAAAACAAATAATCTAGTGAAGAAATGGACAAAAGACATCAATAGACACTTCTCCAAAGAAGACATCCAGATGGTGAACAGACAAATGAAAAAATGCTCAACATCACTCATCATCAAGGAACTATAAATCAAAACCACGAGACACCACCTCACACCAATCAAAAATGCTAAAATTAACAACTCAGGTAACAACAGATGTTGAGGAGGAAGCAGAAAAAGAGGAACCATTTTGCAATGCTGGTAGGAATGCAGACTGGTGCAGCCACTCTGGAACACAGAATGGAGATTCTTCAAAAAATTAAAAATAGAACTACCCTGTGACCCAGCAGTTATACTACTAGGTATTAATCCAAAGGATACATGTGTGCTCTTTTGAAGGGGCATATACACCCCAGTGTTTATAGCAGCACTATTGACAAGAGCCAAAGCATGGAAAGAGCCCAAATGTCCATTGATAGATGAATGGAAAGAAGATGTGGTATAGCTGTGGCGAGGGTGTGGAGAGACGGGCACCCTCCTACACTGTTGGTGGGAATGTAAACTGGTGCAGCCGCTCTGGAAAACAGTGTGGAGGTTCTTCAAAAAACTCTCCATAGAACTCCCTTATGACCCAGCAATAGCACTGCTAGCGATTTACCCAAGAGATACAGAAATGCTGATGCATAGGAGCACATGTACCCCAATGTTCATAGCAGCACTGTCAACAATAGCCAAAACATGGAAAGAGCCTAAATGTCCATCACCTGATGAGTGGATCAAGAAGACATGGTATATATACACAATGGAGTATTACATGGCAATGAGAAAGAATTACATCTGGCCATTTGGA